>NC_091284.1:34786172-35088672 GCF_032444005.1 Ranitomeya imitator
CCGGTGGTAACGGACTGCGTTATGCCGCGGGTAACGCACTCTGTTACCGCCGCTATTAACCCTGTGTGTCCCCAACTTTTACTATTGACGCTGCCTATGCGGCATCAATAGTAAAAAATGTAATGTTAAAAATAATTTAAAAATAACAAAACTGCTATACTCACCCTCCGTAGCAGCTCGCGCCGGCCGCCACGCAGAAGGACCTGCCATGACGTCACGGTCATGTGACCACGACGTCATCACAGGTCCTGCGCTCATACCAACCCTGGGACCGGTAGCTGCCGTGGACTACAAGGGGCCCTCGGAAAGGTGAGTATATGTTAATTTTTTTAACCTGTGACAAACCTGGCTGGGCTATATACTACGTGACTGGCCAATATAATATGTAGCTGGGCAATATACTATGTGGCTCTGTGCTGTATACTACTTCGGTGGGAAATATACTATGTCGCTGTGCAATATACTACGTCGCTGTGCAATATACTACGTGGCTGGGCAATATACTACATGGCTGGGCAATATACTACGTGACTGGGCAATATACTACATGGCTGGGCAATATACTACGTGGGCTGTGCAATATACTACCTCACTGGGCAATATACTACGTCACTGGGCAATATACTACGTGGCTGGGCAATATACTACGTGGCTGGGCAATATACTACGTGGACTGTGCAATATACTACGTGGCTGGGCAATATACTACGTCACTGGGCAATATACTACGTGACTGGGCAATATACTACGTGGACTGTGCAATATACTACGTGGCTGGGCAATATACTACGTCACTGGGCAATATACTACGTCACTGGGCAATATACTACATGGCTGGGCAATATACTACGTGGACTGTGCAATATACTACGTGGCTGGGCAATATACTACGTCACTGGGCAATATACTACGTCACTGGGCAATATACTACATGGCTGGGCAATATACTACGTGGTTCTGTGCTGTATACTACGTCACTGGGCAATATACTACGTCACTGGGCAATATACTACGTGGACATACATATTCTAGAATACTCGATGCGTTAGAATCGGGCCACCATCTAGTATATATATATATATATCTATATACAGTGGGGCAAAAAAGTATTTAGTCAGTCAGCAATAGTGTAAGTTCCACCACTTAAAAAGATGAGAGGCGTCTGTAATTTACATCATAGGTAGACCTCAACTATGGGAGACAAACTGAGAAAAAAAAATCCAGAAAATCACATTGTCTGTATTTTTAACAATTTATTTGCATATTATGGTGGAAAATAAGTATTTGGTCAGAAACAAACAATCAAGATTTCTGGCTCTCACAGACCTGTAACTTCTTCTTTAAGAGTCTCCTCTTTCCTCCACTCATTACCTGTAGTAATGGCACCTGTTTAAACTTGTTATCAGTATAAAAAGACACCTGTGCACACCCTCAAACAGTCTGACTCCAAACTCCACTATGGTGAAGACCAAAGAGCTGTCAAAGGACACCAGAAACAAAATTGTAACCCTGCACCAGGCTGGGAAGACTGAATCTGCAATAGCCAACCAGCTTGGAGTGAAGAAATCAACAGTGGGAGCAATAATTAGAAAATGAAAGACATACAAGACCACTGATAATCTCCCTCGATCTGGGACTCCACGCAAAATCCCACCCCGTGGGGTCAGAATGATCACAAGAACGGTGAGCAAAAATCCCAGAACCACGCGGGGGGACCTAGTGAATGAACTGCAGAGAGCTGGGACCAATGTAACAAGGCCTACCATAAGTAACACACTACGCCACCATGGACTCAGATCCTGCAGTGCCAGACGTGTCCCACTGCTTAAGCCAGTACATGTCCGGGCCCGTCTGAAGCTTGCTAGAGAGCATTTGGATGATCCAGAGGAGTTTTGGGAGAATGTCCTATGGTCTGATGAAACAAAACTGGAACTGTTTGGTAGAAACACAACTTGTTGTGTTTGGAGGAAAAAGAATACTGAGTTGCATCCATCAAACACCATACCTACTGTAAAGCATGGTGGTGGAAACATCATGCTTTGGGGCTGTTTCTCTGCAAAGGGGCCAGGACGACTGATCCGGGTACATGAAAGAATGAATGGGGCCATGTATCGTGAGATTTTGAGTGCAAAACTCCTTCCATCAGCAAGGGCATTGAAGATGAAACGTGGCTGGGTCTTTCAACATGACAATGATCCAAAGCACACCGCCAGGGCAACGAAGGAGTGGCTTCGTAAGAAGCATTTCAAGGTCCTGGAGTGGCCTAGCCAGTCTCCAGATCTCAACCCTATAGAAAACCTTTGGAGGGAGTTGAAAGTCCGTGTTGCCAAGTGAAAAGCCAAAAACATCACTGCTCTAGAGGAGATCTGCATGGAAGAATGGGCCAACATACCAACAACAGTGTGTGGCAACCTTGTGAAGACTTACAGAAAACGTTTGACCTCTGTCATTGCCAACAAAGGATATATTACAAAGTATTGAGATGAAATTTTGTTTCTGACCAAATACTTATTTTCCACCATAATATGCAAATAAATTGTTAAAAAAACAGACAATGTGATTTTCTGGATTTTTTTTTCTCAGTTTGTCTCCCATAGTTGAGGTCTACCTATGATGTAAATTACAGACGCCTCTCATCTTTTTAAGTGGTGGAACTTGCACTATTGCTGACTGACTAAATACTTTTTTGCCCCACTGTATATAATTGTCTAAAGGTTTTTTCGTCTGTCTGTCTTGGAAATCCCACGTCTCTGATTGGTCGAGGCCGCCAGGCCTCGACCAATCAGCGATGGGCACAGTGACGATGATGTCATAAAGGACGTAGACATCCTGCGTCTCTGATTCAGCGACGGGCACAGTATCGACGTAGATGTCATAATGGTTGCCATGGCGACGATGATGTCATAAAGGTTGCGTCAACCAATCAGCGACGGGAACAGTCTGCCGCAAATTCTGGAATCATCATTGTTCATATACTACGGGGACATGCATATTCTAGAATACCCGATGCGTTAGAATCGGGCCACAATCTAGTATATATATATACAGTATATACAGCTGCTAAAACCTTTGATTAGGAGTTTAACATTTTCACTTTTAAAATTTATATATATATCTATATATATAATTGTCTAAGGGTTTTTCCGTCTGTCTGTCTTTCTGTCTGTCTGTCCTGGAAATCCCACCTCTCTGATTGGTCGAGGCCGCCAGCGACGATGATGTCATAAAGGACGTAGACATCCCGCGTCTGATTGGTCGAGGCCGCCAGGCCTCGACCAATCAGCGACGGGCACAGCGACGATGATGTCATAAAGGACGTAGAAATCCCACGTTTCTGATTCAGCGACGGGCACAGTATCGACGTAGATGTCATAATGGTTGCCATGGCGATGATGATGTCATAAAGGTTGCCTCGACCAATCAGCGACGGGCACAGTCTGCCGCGAATTCTGGAATCATCATTGTCCATATACTATGGGGACCTAGTATTGGGCCACAATCTAGTATATATATATTTATGTATATATATATATACTAGATTGTGGCCCGATTCTAACGCATCGGGTATTCTAGAATATGCATGTCCCCGTAGTATATGGACAATGATGATTCCAGAATTCGCGGCAGACTGTGCCAGTCGCTGATTGGTCGAGGCAACCTTTATGACATCATCGTCGCCATGGCAACCATTATGACATCTACGTCGATACTGTGCCCGTTGCTGATTGGTCGAGGCCTGGTGGCCTCGACCAATCAGACGCGGGATGTCTACGTCCTTTGTGACATCATCGTCGCTGTGCCCGTCGCTGATTGGACGAGGCCTGGCGGCCTCGACCAATCAGAGACGCGGGATTTCTACGTCGATACTGTGCCCGTCGCTGATTGGTTGAGGCATGGCGGCCTCGACCAATCAGAGACGTGGGATTTCCAGGACAGACAGACAGAAAGACAGACAGACAGACGGAAAAACCCTTAGACAATTATATATATAGATATATACATATGGATCGCCCCCAGACACAGGGCCACGCGTTTCGGTACCGGGCCTCTCTGGTTCGGTTCTGAGGTTGTCACGGTGGCTAGACCCGGTCCGCGACCCTGCTATGGGGCGTCCAATAAAGGTGGTGCAGTCTGTCAGGGGTTCGTGACGCCACCTGTGGTGTTCGGTCAGGGTGACCGACGCTGCTATGGGGTCCGCTGGGGTGATGGAATGGCAGCTGGATGGTATACCTTCCCACAGGTGAAGTATGTCCCCAGGGCTTCCCAGTGGTGTAGGTGGCGATGGTGTGAGGTGCAGGCAATAACGAAGACACAAGGTTGCAGTCTCTTTACCTCTTTACTGAAGACTTCAGGATCCTCAATCCAGAGCACGTTCAACCGGGCTATCAGAGACCAGCCGGTCCGATGGGTGTTATGAAAGGCAATTCAGTACTACAATGGACATAGCGGTCAGAGCACATACAGTGATCTGACAATAACCCAAAATCATAGAACGAGCTCTGAGACGTGGGAACTCTGCAGACCGCAATCCCTAATCCTCTCCAAACAACACTAGAGGCAGCCGTGGATTGCGCCTAACTCTGCCTATGCAACTCGGCACAGCCTGAGAAACTAACTAGCCTGAAGATAGAAAATAAGCCTACCTTGCCTCAGAGAAATACCCCAAAGGAAAAGGCAGCCCCCCACATATAATGACTGTGAGTTAAGATGAAAAGACAAATGTAGAGATGAAATAGATTCAGCAAAGTGAGGCCCGACTTTCTTAACAGATCGAGGATAGAAAAGGTAACTTTGCGGTCTACACAAAACCCTAAAGAAAACCACGCAAAGGGGGCAAAAAGACCCTCCGTACCGAACTAACGGCATGGAGGTACACCCTCTGCGTCCCAGAGCTTCCAGCAACAAATTAGACAAGCTGGACAGAAAAAATAGCAAACAAATAGCAAAGAAGAACTTAGCTATGCAGAGCAGCAGGCCACAGGAATGATCCAGGGAAAAGCAAGTCCAACACTGGAACATTGACAGGAAGCCAGGATCAAAGCATTAGGTGGAGTTAAGTAGAGAAGCACCTAACGACCTCACCAGATCACCTGAGGGAGGAAACTCAGAAGCCGCAGTACCACTTCCCTCCACCAACAGAAGCTCACAGAGAGAATCAGCCGAAGTACCACTTGTGACCACAGGAGGGAGCTCTGCCACAGAATTCACAACAGATGGGCACATCCAGAGTTTCCCTCGCAGATGGAAATCGTTGCCTACCACTAGCGCCTGTGTGTTGTAGTCCTACCCTGCTGAGCATTCGGAATAGTCCTCACAACTGCTGTTCTCGTTCGTTCGTTCTCTACAGCTCTCTCTTTAGTTCCAGATGTTACTAGTTTCTCGTCCCCCAGTATGTTTCGGCTAGGACGCACCCGTATGACGGGAAGGCTTGGAGGTCTTCCGGGCCCCTCTCCCAATGTTGCCCCCTATGTCTTCTTAGGAAATTTAAGGTAGACAGCCAACCTATAATTAACTGTCCTGCGGAGTTCGAAGTAAGGCCTGAAGTCAGTTACTCCCGCGGTGTTCCGGCCACCGGCTACGCGCCTCAGTAGGATGTTGCCTCGGTCTCACGGCACGACTCCTACTGGTTCTCCTTTGTGCTTGATCTCGTTTCTCACTGTTCCACAATATCCTTCCCTTCTTATCTCTTTCTTAGGATGCCGCCGCAGGAGGTGCAGGCGTGGCTCCGTAACGTTCTGTTCTGTTCGCTAGGCACCTGCCAGGTTCCCACGCCTGACAGGGACCCCCCTGTGTCTTCTCCCCGCAACACCCCCTGCCATGGGATGTTGCCTGAATCCAACCTAGTCAGCTTCTGACAAACTTCCTCCCCAGCCCCTAGTTTTACCAGTGTGAGGAGTGGCTCAATAAATAAAGCCTTTTTCTCCCCTAGTGGCCGGAGTGTGAAGTGTAATGTGTTCTGGTGATACCTGGTCAGGAGAATTCCTTTAGTGCCATCAGACGTACCATCACTCCCCTTAGTGGCAGAGCGTCATACTGCAACGACCAGATCTCTGGGGCGCTGCACATATATATATATAAAGTTTTTAAAATACCAATCTTAAACTCCTAATCAAAAGTTTTATCAGCTTTCATTCTTGATTTTTTTTTTGCTTTTAATTCAAGAATATTGGAAACATGGCTGCTACCAGAGTTCTTACCCAACGTTCCTTAGGAAAACTAAATAAAATTAGTATTTTTATAGTAAAAATTCATTAATTCAGCATTCGTAGAAAAGTATATGAAGCTGAAAGCTACCATGTCAGCTGATACATGCTGCCCGAACCATCAAATGAAATGATTCAGAAAAAAAATACTTTGCAGGCTGTGCTTTGAATGTTATGCTTGTTTGAAGTTTTGCTCTATTGAATTCCTTCCTACCATATTATCAACATTTTTCTGCAACCCCTCTTTATGACCCCTGCTGTCTCACATACACTGCCTTCACAATAAAAGTTTTAACATTTTCCTGCACTGTATTATAATAAGCCTAAATGGTCCAACCGACGTCTCCGTACCATGCTTTACTTTCCCCTTGGCCTCCAACTTTGACTGATGTGGATGACGTCATCCACAGAGCCAGGCAAATTTTTCACCATTTAGAAGAGGATCAAGTTGTATCACCAGAGAGATTTCATTGGGGGCGTGTACTTCTTCCTCTTTGTAATGCTGACCAATCGCAAGCAGGTAGCTGCACATCCCCACATTGGGGAAAGAAGAACACCTCCCCCAAAAGGCATTGACAATTAGGCTCCTCTCCTCACTGCAGTATGATGACATGTGCTGGAGTACCTGAGCTATCATCTCCAGCAGTCAGTGTGGGGGGATGTGGCAGTACTGCAGAAGTTGAGTCTGATTACTAACACTTCTACTAGCTCTACTCTCAAATTTAAATGAGCTTATTGGCAGGACCAAATACATATTAGCATTGTCAAATCAAGTATAGCACTACCACCTCTGCTGTACTGCCCCTCCCCCCACACTGACTGCTGGAGATGAAAGCTGACACTCAAATCTACTATGCAGACTGTGTTATTATGTCTCACACAGAGCCTGTTCTAAGCAATAGAGAGGTGTGTTCTTTTTTCCTTTTTTATGTAGATTCCTGTTTTTGATTTTCAGCAATATGAATGGAGAACTGCTAGAAGTGTTTGTAATGAGACTGCAAAAGATGAGGGATGACACTGGAATAAGGAGAGCTGACTGACAATACTATTGTGGAGGCGTGTTCTTCTTTCCCCCTGGTGTTGTCTGCTAATGATTGGTCAGTGACAAAAAGAGGAAGAAGTACACGCCTCCAGTGAAATCTCTCTGGCAATGCCCACTTAGGCTTTTAAAAAATTAACTGTTTAAGTACCAAATGTTTGATTGCTAATATCTCCACAACTGAAAGGCAAAATAATAATAATAGTAATAATATTATTAATAATAATAATAATAATAATAATAATAATAATAATAATGTTTTTTTCTGCTCTGGAGTCGCCTATATGTCCTGTGCCCAGTTCCACATGAACAATTTGGTGAAAGGTCCTCTTTAAGTTGACTCATTGACTTATGTAGAGTTTTTGTGTTCTCTCAACCACACAAATTTCACAAATCTCGAAAGTGGCAAAACCATTCAGTCATCTGTATTATGCACTTTTTAGTATAGGAGAACGTATAATGAATCTCCTGGTTGGTGTATAGCATTATAATATTACATACCGGTAATCTATTCTTTTAAAATAAGAAAATATTCCTCTAACCATCCTTATACTATGATTTGTTTTGATATTTCTGTGTATTCCTATGTTGTGTGATCCTTTTCTATGTTTCTATGATGGATTTGTTCCTACTTTGTAGCTGTTGGTTTCTAGATGATTATATAATTGGGTTATAACCCCTGATGAAGCTTGGAAATTATCAGCTATAGTCGTCTCTTCGTTTGTCACAAGTAACAATGAAGCATTGAGCTAAACCCAATGATTTATAGTGAAATGTGAAGGTCTTGTTGAGTTGACTAAAAAAATGATAAGTATTTTTTGGAAAGTTCTCAACCATCTGGCAGAAGGAGATAAAACAGTCTGTGCACCCAGCTCTCTGCCTGGATTCTGGGCTATGTGCAGGGCTGCGGGGGTCTCATGAATCATAGGATTGGGCAGAGCAGTTTTGGAAATGAGTGAGTAACATATTTTACTTTTTTTTTTACTTATCTTTAGTTTGCTCAGCATATTTTATTTATTTTTTTAGCATGTTAATCGTTATCGCGCAGGTTCACATTCAAGAGCTCCGATTTCCCAATTTTCATAACTATCAATAGAAATATAAGGGTTCAAGGTCATCATGATTTGTCTCCGAATTCAACAAATCTTATTCCAATCATCTGTGGAATATCCTATTAAAACAAATCCAATCTATGCAGGACGCAACAAGCAACAAACAGAACTTAAAGTATACTCTAGGCATTGCAAAGTTAATATACTTCATTACCTGATTTTTTTACCCTTCTTTCCCAAACGCTATGCTGTGGTTGTTTTTTCAATAAGCACTTGATGCTCCTTTAGAAGCTCCTTTTAACTGCTGCTCAGTAAGATTAATATGCCGAAGTCACACAATCTGTGCACAGGAATTACCCTGCCTGAGGACAGGACTTTGGAGCAGATTATCTCAAACATAGAAAGTCCCATACTCAGGATATTTTAATACAGTGCACTGATATTGCCAAGCAGCAGATGAAGGGAGTGTCTAAAGGAGCACAAACCCTCCTATGTGACATAGAATACAGTAGAAATGGTGTTTTCGGTGAGAAGAAAGTAAAATCAGTTAATGATAAATATTAAAAATGTTCATAATTTTCCAATTTCAAGAGGGTTATTAAATAATAAAAAGGTTATTTACTCATTAAAGGATCTGCTGCTGATGTCTTGGTTTCGGTGCAAGACTCCAGATGACCTCATCGCAGGTCATGCCTAATAATAATAATAATTTTTATTTCTATAGCAGCAACATATTCTGCAGCACTTTACTTTTTTTTTAGGGGGGGGGGAGGGGCTTGTACAAACAATAAAGACATTAAAGAGAACACATTCCAAGAGTAGTGATGGTTCCGATCTGAAGCTTACAATCTATGAGGAAATTAGGGGGACACAAAAGGTAAATGGTAAAAGGTGCTTGTATTGTACATTCTAGCCATCAGTAAAAATACATAGGATATTTATATAACGCTGTATAAACCGGTTATCAGCCAGGGTATTAAGTTTATGGATGATGTGTGAACAGGTGCTATGATGGACAAGATTTGGAAGAAAATTTTGTATGGCCGAAACAGGAACAGTTAGATTAGTGAAGTTATAGACCAGTCTAAAAACGTATGTTTTTAGGGCACACTTGAAATTGTAGGTCTTGAGAATTAATCGAATTGTCCTGGGTAGTACATTCCAGAGAATTGGCGCAGCACGCGAGAAGTCTTGGAGATGGAAATGGGAGATTCAGATTATTGAGATTATTGCCGCACCCCCGACCTTCTGTCTCTTCCCCATTATCCCATAGAATGTAAGTCCTCAAGGCCAGGGTCCTCTCCCCTCTGTACCAGTCTGTCATTGTAAATTTGTTTACTGTAAGGCTATGTGCACACGTTCTGGATTTTTCATGTTTTTTTCGCGTTTTTTCGCAATAAAAATGCGATAAAACCGTGAAAAAATGGCTCACATTAAGCATCCTATTAATAGAATGTTATCAGCATTTTGTATGCACATGCTGCATTTTTGTCCGGAGCGGAAACGCATTCCGGAAAAAAACGCAGCATGTTCATTGTGGAATCGCGGGGATTCCGCACACATAGGAATGCATTGATCCGCTTACTTCCCGCATGGGGCTATGCCCACCATGCGGGAAGTAAGCGGATCATGTGCGGTTGGTACCCAGGGTGGAGGAGAGGAGATTCTCCTCCACAGACGGGGCACCATATCACTGTTAAAAAAAAAGAATTAAAATAAAAATTGTGATATACTCACCTTCCAATGGCCGCCGGAGTCCTCCCGCCTCTCAGCGGTGCATGCGGCGGCTTCCATTCCCAGGGATGCTTTGTGCGAAGGACCTGGGATGACGTTGCAGTCACGTGACCGTGACGTCATCCCTTGTCCTTCACACACAGGATCCCTGGGAACGGAAGTCGCCGCGTGCACCGCTGAGGAGATCGGGTGACGTCGGAAGGTGAGAATAACCATTTTTTAAATTTTTTTTATCATTTTAAACATAATATCTTTTTACTATTGATGCTGCATAGGCAGCATTAATAGTAAAAAGTTGGTCACACTTGTCAAGCACTATGTTTGACAAGTGTGACCAACCGGTCAATCAGTTTTCCAAGCGATGCTACAGATCGTTTGGAAAACGCTGGCATTCTGCAAGCTAATAACGCTTGTAAAACGCTAGTGTTTAGCGGGAAATCGCATGCCAATTCCGCATGCGATATACCCGTGGCAAGAGTTGCAGAATTGCCACGGAAATTTCCGCGGCAATTCTGCAACGTGTGCACTTGGCCTAAACGATATCTATAACTCTGTACGTAACCCCTTTCTCATGTACAGCACCATGGAATTAATGGTGCTATATAAATAAATAATAATAATAATAATAATTGAGGTTGTTAATCTTAGGTCATAAGCAGAACGGAGAGCACGGGTAGGATGGTAGACTGGGACAAGGGAGAAGATGTAGGGTGGTGCTGAAATGTGGGTGAAAGTGATAAGTTTATATTGAATTCTGGAGTGGATGGGTAACCAGTGCAATGACTGGTACAGGGTACAGGCATCGGTGTAATGGTTGGAGAGGAATTTGATCCTGGCTGCAGCATTCAGGACAGCTTGGAGCGGGGAGAGTTTAGTAAAAGGGAGACCGATTAGTAGGGAGTTGCAATACTTCAGATAAGAATGAACAAGAGCAACAGTAAAAGTTTTTGAATATTCAATGGTTAGAAAAGCTCGAATTCTAGAAATGTTTTTGAAAAAATACTAACGAAGCGAGAAAAGCGCAATAGGGTCTTATCCGGTTAAAGTTTGTTAAACAGATAACATTTCTGATAACCTGATCATGTTGTGATCACACAACATGTATAAAGGCATGTAATCCCAGCTGCAGAAGTTCGACAGGTCCACAGACCAAACTGAGGTATGTTGAAAGGAAAAAAGGGGAAATCCACGCTGATGATGGATAACAGTAAATCCAGGTCCACACTAGGATAATATTCCTGGATGGGGGTATTTTGTCTATGTGTTTCGAAGTACCATAATTCATCACCAGGACACAAACCATATGGCAGGACAGGATACAACCATACATGTACTGGCAAAATTATCAAAAAATGTGGAAGATGCATGTTATTATTATTTATTATTATAGCGCTATTTATTCCATGGCGCTTTACATGTGAGGAGGGGTATACATAATAAAAACAAGTACAATAATCTTGAACAATACAAGTCACAACTGGTACAGGAGGAGAGAGGACCCTGCCCGCGAGGGCTCACAATCTACAAGGGATGGGTGAGGATACAGTAGGTGAGAGTAGAACTGGTCGTGCAGCGGTTTGGTCGATCGGTGGTTACTGCAGGTTGTAGGCTTGTCGGAAGAGGTGGGTCTTCAGGTTCTTTTTGAAGGTTTCGATGGTAGGTGAGAGTCTGATATGTTGGGGTAGATGGTTCGATGGTTCCAGAGTAGGGGGGATGTGCGAGAGAAATCTTGTATGCGATTGTGGGAAGAGGAGAAAAGAGGGGAATAGAGAAGGAGATCTTGAGAGGATCGGAGGTTGCGTGCAGGAAAGTAATATTATTCCTTCTTTATTTATTTGAAATGGTAAATTTCCCAAAATTATCATGCGTCCTTCTTTTGGCACCACATTTTTTTGTAATTTCACCAACATATATGTGGCTGCATTCTGTCATTTTTCATATGCTTTTTGTCCTGAGGAAGAGGTATGATACTTCGAAATGCGAAGACATAATAAACAAATTGTCTCTTCGGAGAGGAAGAGGAGTAGAACTCTAGCGCCTCGTATAGGAAGCAGCGATCCTAAAAGTCAATATCGATCCTCTAACGAGCCTTGTCACATGACTTAGGATAAAAGCCAAAATCAAAATCTCAATTTGCAGACACTGTGTTTCGGGGTACTGCCTCTCGTCAGTGCAAAGTATGAGATCTAGTGTGTCTGTATGAGAGGCGTCATGGGAAGAGAGAGGAACTGGAAACCAAATCTACTGATGGTTTGTCTAATAGGGATGGTGACACATTTTATTCCAAAATACTGGACCACAAGTTTCAGTTTTCATCATAATTTTTTTATGTTTGTTTGGTTTTTTTTTTAGTATGTTTTTCAAGAATTATATCTAATTTTAAAGGAAGTTTGTTACAATTTTTTCATTTTGAATTGGAGAATGTGTGGAAGTTTTCGTTTCAATTTGTGGCTTATTTTTTTCGGCTGGTCTGTTTTTTGTGCACATTTCTGTTACTTCTTTTTGTAGTAAATCCAAACTCAAATAAGCCTCTTTGGCTAAAAGGAAAAAAAAAAAGAATGCATCTTTACATATACCAATTTTTTACTAAAATGTGCCCTCCCCAAAAAGGCTCCTTCATATAAACACGTGAGACAATGTCTTACGTCCTGCTGTGCGAAATAATTATTAACCATTTGTGATAAGATTTAGAGTAATTCGCTTTATACAAATTAATACAAGTTGAGTGGAAATTGAATTTTGTTGAAATAAACCAGGCACCTTCAGAAGGTTCAACTTTCTGAAAACCCCGTCAGAATATTTGTAGATTGAAAACTCCTTCTTTGGGGGATTTATCAATTTTTAAGGAGCATTTCCTAATGCTTGACCAGTTTATGCAAACAGATTTTCTGCAAATTTTGCCCCAAACCCACCAATGTAAAGTAGAGGATTGCCAATATTTTTGATTGGATTATCCTTTATTTGACTGGATCATCTTGTATGAGTGGATTACCTGTAGATCTATAGTTTTACTTTCACTGGTGTGTCATCTAGTAGACCATGTGCGATGTGGTTATCATTGCACTAGTGTTTCCTGCACTTGATCAGCGGCTCTCACGGTCCTCTTCCTGCTCTCACATCCATCACTGTTCACCTCTTTCCTGGATTACGCCTCGTTCAGAGCACCTTGTCTATACGTCATACTCTCTCATCACTAATACGTCATAGAATCCTAGAATGTTAGAGTTGGAAGGGACCTCCACAGTCCTCGTGTCCAACCCCTGCTCCATGCAGGATTCACTAAACCATCTCAGACAGACGTCTGTCCAGCTTCTGTTTGAAGACTTCCATTGAAGGAGAACTCACCACCTCTCGTGGCCGCCTGTTCCACTCATTGATCACCCTCACTATCAAAAAGTATTTTCTAATATCTAACCTATCATCAGTTATAGATGCCTGGTACGTTGTTTGTTGGCCAATTTTGAGGGATCACAATGCTACCAGGACACATAAATGCCTAATAATGTGAATAGCATTAATACCATTTCTGTACCCACATACTGATCGCCTAAATATCTGCAATCCACTTATAAGTATCTATTACTTAAGGTATCGTCACACTAAGCGACGCTGCAGCGATACCGACAACGATGTCAATCGCTGCAGCGTCGCTGTTTGGTCGCTGGAGAGCTGTCACACAGACCACTCTCCAGCGACCAACGATCCTGAAGTCCCCGGGTAACCAGGGTAAACATCGGGTTACTAAGCGCAGGGCCGCGCTTAGTAACCCGATGTTTACCCTGGTTACCGTTGTAAATGTAAAAAAACAAACACTACATACTTACATTCCCGGTGTCTGGTCAGGTCCCTCGCCTTCAGCTTCCCTGCACTGACTGAGCGCCGGCCGTAAAGTACAGCGGTGACGTCACTGGGAGCTTTCTAGGTAAGTTCCCACGATCTATGAACAGCCAGCAGAGGGCGCCTCACCGCAAATGAAGCTAAATATAGATCATTGATCTATATTTAGCCTCATTCCCTGGGGTTTTGCAGCAAGGAGCAGCCTGCATTAGCGGAACTCCTTGCTGCAAAATGTTTTAACCCCTTCAGAAGGATTTACATCGTTGGACGTTACAGATCTGCGGAGGGTAGGGACATTGTTGGTTTATTATGTTTTTTTTGTAACAGAACGAGGGTCTTCAGTGACTGGATTGGGCGTAGAATAAAATACTCCAACAACCTTTGTTTTTATTTCATTAAAATAATTTTAAATAATGTGTTTGTGTTTTATTTAACCCTTTACTACAATTGGATTAATAATGGATAGGTGTCATAATTGACGCCTCTCCATTATTAATCTGGCTTAATGTCACCTTACAATAGCAAGGTGGCATTAACCCTTCATTACCCCATATCCCACCGCTACACGGGAATGGGAAGAGAGTGGCCAAGTGCCAGAATAGGCGCATCTTCCAGATGTGCCTGTCCTGGGGTGGCTGGGGGCAGGTGTTTTTAGCCAGGGGGGGCCAATAACCATGGACCCTCTCCAGGCTATTAATATCTGCCCTCAGTCACTGGCTTTACTACTCTGGCGGAGAAAATTGCGCGGGAGCCCACGCCAATTTTTTCCGCCATTTAACCCTTTATTTTAAGAGCTAGAACGGCCAAATTTTGCAGATACACACTACTAACATTAGTAGTGTGGAATCTGCAAAAAAAAATGGAGAGAAGACCTGGTTTACTGTATGTAAACCATGTCTCAAATCATGTCGGGTTTTAGGAAGGAGAAAGAAAAAGCCGGTAATTGAATTACCGGCTTTCAAGCTGTATAGCGCTGGAAAAAATATTAATATATATACATATATGTGTCTACTGACATATATATATATATATACAGTATATATATATATATTTTTTTTTCTTTTTGGGACACATGGATCACTTCTATAGCGGTATGTTGGTTTTGCAAGCCTGCGAGAAAACCACGCAGTACGGATGCCATACGGATTACATACGGAGGATGCCATGCGCAAAAAACGCTGACACACCCTGCCTACGGAGGAGCTACGGACCACTATTTTCGGGACTTTTCAGCGTATTACGGCCGTAATATACGGACCGTATTGTTTTACGCTGTGTGTGACGCCGGCCTTAGAGGTATACATGGAGAACATAACAGGTTTATGAATAAGTGATTCAATTACCTACATGATAAGATCAAGAGCACTCATTGTGGACTATCTCAATGCCTTCACTTAATTTATGTTACTAATGTAAAGTATATTATTGTAATCCTTTACACAGTGGCAGTATTATAGCAGTTATATTCTTGTACATAGGAGCAGTATTATAGTAGTTATATTCTTGTACATAAGGAGCAGTATTATAGTAGTTATGTAGTTATGTTCTTGTACATAGTGGCAGTATTATAGTAGTTATATTCTTGTACATAGGAGCAGTATTATAGTAGTTATATTCTTATACATAGATGGCAGTATTATAGTAGTTATATTCTTGTACATAGGAGCAGTATTATAGTAGTTATATTCTTGTACATAGGGACAGTATTATAGTAGTTATATTCTTATACATAGATGGCAGTATTATAGTAGTTATATTCTTGTACATAGGAGCAGTATTATAGTAGTTATATTCTTGTACATAGGGACAGTATTATAGTAGCTATATTCTTGTACATAGGGAGCAGTATTATAGTAGTTATATTCTTGTACATAGGGAGCAGTATTATAGTAGCTATATTCTTGTACATAGGGGCAGTATTATAGTAGTTATATTCTTGTACATAGGGGCAGTATTATAGTAGTTATATTCTTGTACATAGGAGCAGTATTATAGTAGTAATATTCTTGTACATAGGGGCAGTATTATAGTAGTTATATTCTTGTACATAGGGGCAGTATTATAGTAGTTCTATTCTTGTACATAGGGGCAGTATTATAGTAGTTATATTCTTGTACATAGGGGCAGTATTTTAGTAGTTATATTCTTGTACATAGGGGCAGTATTATAGAAGTTATATTCTTATACATAGGGGCAGTATTATAGTAGTAATATTCTTGTACATAGGGGCAGTATTATAGTAGTTATATTCTTGTACATAGGGGCAGTATTATAGTAGTTCTATTCTTGTACATAGGGGCAGTATTATAGTAGTTATATTCTTGTACATAGGGGCAGTATTATAGTAGTTATATTCTTGTACATAGGGGCAGTATTATAGTAGTTATATTCTTGTACATAGGGGCAGTATTATAGTAGTTATATTCTTGTACATAGGGAGCAGTATTATAGTAGTTATATTCTTGTACATAGGGAGCAGTATTATAGTAGTTACATTCTTGTACATAGGAAGCAGTATTATAGTAGTTATATTCTTGTACATAGGAGCAGTATTATAGTAGTTATATTCTTGTACATAGGAGCAGTATTATAGTAGTTATATTCTTGTACATAGGAGCAGTATTATAGTAGTTATATTCTTGTACATAGGGGCAGTATTATAGTAGTTATATTCTTGTACATAGGGAGCAGTATTATAGTAGTTATATTCTTGTACATAGGGCAGTATTATAGTAGTTATATTCTTGTACATAGGGGCATTATTATATTTGTTATATTCTTGTACATAGGGGCAGTATTATAGTAGTAATATTCTTGTACATAGGGGCAGTATTATAGTAGTAATATTCTTGTACATAGGGGCAGTATTATAGTAGTTATATTCTTGTACATAGGGGCAGTATTATAGTAGTAATATTCTTGTACATAGGGGCAGTATTATAGTAGTTATATTCTTGTACATAGGGGCAGTATTATAGTAGTTATATTCTTGTACATAGGAGCAGTATTATAGTAGTTATATTCTTGTACATAGGAGCAGTATTATAGTAGTTATATTCTTGTACACAGGGGCAGTATTATAGTAGTTATATTCCTGTACATAGGGGCAGTATTATAGTAGTTATATTCTTGTACATAGGAGCAGTATTATAAGAGTTATATTCTTGTACATGGGGCAGTATTATAGTAGTTATATTCTTGTACATAGGGGCAGTATTATAGTAGTTATACTCTTATACATTGTGGCAGTATTATAGTAGTTATATTCTTATACATAGGGGCAGTATTATAGTACTTATATAGAATTATTTCATTATATCTTTGTTCTATAAAAGAATAACTGTTTCTTAAGGATTTTATACTAGCTATGAAGTGAGGACATTGATTGGAGTTATGATGTTCACATTCACAATTCGTTATTAGTAGGTATAAAGGTGTTATTACATAGAATTCGGCTGTGCATAAGTGATTGTGACATCTGTAAAATCTTGTGGAACTCTCTGTGGTTGGGGTTTGTTCCACAAGGTTTTCAACCCTGGCTCAGTCCCAATCCTCTTTTGGCTCCTAATATATTTTACTTGGAGCCCTCTCTGTTGTAATTATGTGCAGCACAAGAATAAGTAAAATAACCATTCATAAGCTCCTGTACAAAATATTTGTCTTACATTATCTTAAATGAGCAGGACAATAGAGTTGTCATGTTCCACAAAGTGATTCAGACTGAGGTGTAGGCTAATTGGCTGACGTGTAACTTTGTGTGCTTTACCATCTGCTTTCTGACATTGAGCTCTATCTGGAACTATTTCACAATAGAAAAGCAATGAACTATAAGTCGCATTTTTATAGTATAGTAATATGGGGTTATGGAACTTTAACTACTTGGAGAATCGAAGGGAAAATAATTTGGCTTGTCCACTCTATTAAAATACAGTAGACGTGTTTGACAGGCCATCTGATAAGTTATAAGAGTCTCATTGGCGTAGGTGAGCTTGGTCAGGATCCTGCCAACGTTTAGGACTAAGGCTGTGGAATTTCCATGGAAGCAACTCATCATATATCTTGTTATGTGTCATAATCATCTATTATCATAAGGTCTTGTCCAACATATTACACATATATGGTTGTTTCTACAAAGTTATTGTCTAGGATAGACCCTCCTCTAGTCATTATTGAGCTATGGTTCTTACAGTACAGACAGATTTGTTGTTGATGCTCCGCAAGGAAGAAAAAACCTATGATTTCTGGTTGGGTCTTGGAGAGGATGAAGGAGGTAGAGTATCGAGTATGCGACTTGTCAAATATTACCTCCAATGTCAACAATACTTAAGCCGGTTATACACATTAGATGCTTTGGCCAATTGTTTAGTTGACTACCATCTCAGCCGACTTTTCCATACATAGGAGCATTTATTTGGCCAAGCGCTTTTGTGTTCTCTTTGAGAATGCCGCTAGCTTCTATCCAGGAGAACAATGTGATCGTCAGTCCGAAATCAGACATGTGCAGTCAACATCTCACCCCATCATCAGTCAGCCGGTGCCCCCATACATGGTAGACCATTGGCCGAATCCATCGATATCAGCATTAGTCTAATGGGTATATGGCCCATAAGGGATAATATGTGGTCCAAGGTTTTATCTGTGGAGATGTAAGTGTAGACAGATGCTCCTAGTCTACAGGAAATTCCTTTGACTTTATGACTATTCCATGTCAGTAAATTCCTCCCATGAGCAACCTCACCTTTTGGAACAGTAGGTTCTTAAAAAAGATCTAGCAGTTGCATTAGGGCCACCATAATGTCCAAGTTCCACTAGCTGGGAATGTGTAAGTATTGACAGAAATTTTTGAGATCAAAAGCATTCCATGTCAACAAATTTCTCTTGTTTTAACATTTTAAAACTATGAACTGAAACCTTTTTGAAAAGTTCTATCAGTTGTATGATGGGTGCCATGATACAAAGGTATCATTTTATTCAACTTTCTGTGACCTACATGCCCATATAGAGGGCTTAGGAGGGTTGATCCTACTGACAGACACCCTTTAAGGTTATCCTTATGGATCAAACCCATTAAATGTCAAGAAATACCTCCTATTAACTCTAACACAATACATTTCCAAAAAGTTCTTACAGTATATTTTCAGAAAGTTGTAAATATTGTCAACAGTTGTATCATGGGCACGATGCGACCCAAGTTGTCAATTCTGTGTTCTGTATTTTGGATGTAGAAGCTTTGACAGATATTTGCATCCAAAATGAAATTACCTTGACATCGTAACCATTCCTTGTCAATGATAACCTCTTAGGCCAACCACAACTTTGGACCTGTTCATTTTCAAAAATATCTAACAATTGTATAATGGACAGTATAAGACTCAATTTCTACTGATTGTGTTCTGTACTGTGGATATACGTATAAGCATTGACAGATGTTCATATCTAAAAGAAATTTCCATTGGGGTCATAACCATTCTATGTAAGGGAATACCTTCTTCTGCCAAACATAACATTGTACCAGTAGGCTTTCAAAAAGTTTTGACAGTTGTGTGATGGGAACCATGTAGTCTCAGGTCCTTTAATTATGTTTTGGATTGGTAAGATGTAATTTTTTTTACTGCTCTATTCTGAGCGATGACGACTTGATGGTCTGTAGGAATATCGATCTTGTGCAAGTCTAGATAGGTCCACAAGAGTCTTCTCCGCGTTTTCTTGATAGTATCAAGCCATCGGGTTGCTGGTTTCCTCTTTGCCTTGTTCCTTCTATTCTTCTGTCCCTGATGTTCTTCTGCAGTGATTGCTGTCTTTGTATGATGTGCCCAAAGTAGGCAAGTTATAGCTTGGTGATCCTTACTTCAAGTCATAAATCTGGCTTGATTTGCGCCAAGATTGATTTGTTTGTTTTTCTTGTCATCTATGCTATTCATAACATTCTTCTCCAGCACCACGTTTCCAAGGTGTCAATGCCTCTTCTGTCTTATTTGTCTATGTTTCGCATCCATATGATTCTACAGAAAAAACAAACTATGTACGAGCCATGTCTTTGTCACCAGTGACATGTTCTTTGACTTGAAGACCTTGTCCAGTGATTTCATTGTTGATTTACCCATAGTTATTCTCCTATTGACTTCCGGTGTCATCATGTCATCTTGAGTGATCATCGATCCGAGTAGGTTGAAGTCCTTTACAACTTACAGTTTGTCACCATTCATCTCAAATGTATCCTGGTCATATCTGGCAGTAGTCAATATTTTTTTCTTCTTTGTATTGAGTAGCAGCCACACGTTTGAGCTTTCTATCTTGACACTCCTTAATGTTTCCTTCATTCCATCTACTCTTGTTGCTATCAATTACTGACAGATATTGCTACATTAAAGAAAAAACTCTTTGGCGTTATGACTATTGCATTTCATACCTATCATGCCAACCCCAACATTGGATCAGTATATTTTCAGAGAGGTCCAACAGTTGTACCATGGGCACCATATGACCCAAGTTTTTGTGTTCTGTATTGTCAATGGAGAAGCTTTGACAGATATTTGTATCCAAAAGGAAATTTCATCATAACCATTCGTTGTCGAGGATAACCTCTCATGACAACCACAACATTGGACCATTAGATTTTCATGAAGATCTAACAATTGCATTAAGAGTATCCTAAGGTCTAAGTTCCACCAGTTGTGTTCTGTATTGTGAATGTATAAGCATTGACAGATATTCTTATCGAAAAGGAAATGCTCTTAATGTCATAATAACCATCCCATGTGAAGGAACACCTCTCATGCCAATCACAACGTTGGGCCAACAAGGTCGAAATAGTTGTATGATGGGCACCATAAGGTCCAAGTTCCACAATATATGTCCTGGATTTGAGAAATGTCACCATTGCCATATATTTGTTCCTAAAAGGAAATTCCCTTGACCACAGAAAACAGGAAGAGGACTGTATAATTTACGATACTCAATATGCCCCAGCAATCCCTTCTCAATGGAATAATTCTGCGATCTTTATATAATATCTATTGTTCACGGACAGAATGGAATTCTTAATCTGCATTCGGCATATTACAGACCCATCGTGGAATTCAACCCATTGATGTTTAGTCTACATGGAGCATTGGTTGTTTATTGCAGTTGAATGCAGCTTGTCAGGTGAAGGTTAATAGCTCTCTAGTTAAAGTAGCTCGAAGCCCAGATGGGTTATCAGCCCTGAACACTCGTTACAAGATTAATCTTGTTTCCGACAAGACTTCCTTTTCCCTCAACTGATTCAGCTCAGCCATTTGACCTGTCATCGGCCGTTGGGAAAGGGCTGGATTACCAGGGGTCTATGAAAGCTCTTTGCTCTGCGAAACAATGAAGAGACCGTATCCTATCGCAAAGGAACATCTTTACATTCGAGTCAATTTCTGTCTTGTTTGAAAGGTTGTGATTCATAAACAAGCGAAACAATCGTTACTGGATTTAATGAGATCTCACCATTAACAACTCCCAGCTTTTTATGTATTCAGTGGGAGTGCTAATGTATTCTCATTGTGTTATCGTGCCTTTGAACATTATTTTTCCTCTCGGTGGTCACTGATATATTTTTTTGTGTTGTTCGACTTTTTTTTTTGTTTAATGAGGTTGACATTCAACTAATATCACTTTCAGAAAAGGGAGTGCCAAAATAAGATCAGAGGCTAAAGTTGGTTCTTTAATGACCCAGAAGACAAAAACAACTCTTAATTCTTAAGATGGCCGTACAAATTGGATAAATTCTGCCAAATCCACTAGTTTTGGTGAAGCCAAACATCTAATGTGTATGGGAGTGTCTTAACTCAGCTCCAAGGGTCAAATGTCAGGGGAAATAAGCATTTCTCTACACAGTATGGTATTGTCACTTCTGATTGGACAGTGTTAGACTGTGTAGGGACACGCCCCCAAATGATAACGCCCATGAGGATCATCAAAATGCAGAGTTCTAAGAAAAATGCCCCAAATGCTCCAGGATGCCATGAGTTTTTACTAAAACAAAAGTGTCAGGAGATCTAAAAGATCTGAAAGATCCTCTTTTGGCAAAATTTCTGGCATCAGTAGAATCTGATAGATCTTTATTGTCTTTTAAATCAGTGTTTCTTAACTCTAGTATTCACAGAATCGGATATAAGTCATACATTGCTTTTTCTGGCTACAGGAATCTCTGGTTTGGCAACATAACTGACTCATTTTGTATTTATTTTATTGTTACGCAAAGTTCAGAAGACAATAAAACATAAAATGAGCCGTATTTTTCATTTTGGCATAACTTTACTGCACTAATGGTGAGGCCCAGGCATTACCTTAATCTATCGGAGGAGGCTTCAGAAGAAAAAGGTCGAGAAGCCTTGTATTCTAGATGATCATAGAAAAGTATATTAAAATTATTTATAAGGGTAGTAAACCTCCAGGAAGACAGCCAGAAACCACAAAATGTGCTATTATCACAGGGATTTTCAATTAGACGTTTTGTTGTTGGATTTGAACTCAAAATCAAGCAAAGTGATGGCCATTTGGCTCCCATTTTACTCAATTGCTCAGATCGAATCCACCCCCCATCCTCCCCCCCCCCCAAAAAAAAAAAAAAAAATTGGATATGTTAAAATTTTAATTTTGGGGGAAATTTGTAGGGGAAAATTGGCAGATTAAATTGGTGGCCACCCTCCTGGTTCCTGATGCCACCTGAAACTCCCGGTGAGCGCAACGAGGTACTTGTTTACCATTTTAAACCATTTATCATAGAAATATGGTATGAACATTGGGTAAGTCTCTCTTTCCAATGCACCCAGCTTTCGTGCACACCAAAACTATCTCATTATGGAGTGAAACATTCCTTGCCTTTGTGGAATATTGAAAAGGTGGGTAAGAATTCCCATGGGAGCGTTTTGTTGCATTGCCTGCTCTTCGGCTCTACCAGCGCCACTCTTGCCTCCGGTTAGCACCCGGTACTGCAGATCAGCAGAAAGAACAAAAAAACAGCTCATCTCATGATTCATGGGAGATGGGTCATTGTCACAGCTTCAAGTCCCCTTTGAGGACTAAAAAATAAAATAAAAATTAATTGAAGAAAAATGCAATGAAAAGCAATGTATGGACCCCAAAAGTGTATCAATAAAAACTAGATTAAAAAAAATCCTCACACAGCTCCATTGATGGAAAAATAAGTCTATAAACAATGTTGACAAACGAAAATTATTTATGAAAGTTCTGAATTTTTTTAACTGCTAAAATATAAAGGCGATCTTTCAAGTTTCTTATATTCAGAATAGTACTTTGTCCCCTATTAAAGGGAACCTGTCACCCCCAAAATCGATGGTGAGGTAAGCTCATCGTCATCAGGGGTTTATCCACAGCATTCTGTAATGCATTCTGTAATGCTGTAGATAAGCCCCCGATGTATCCTGAAAGATGACAAAAAAAGATTAGATTATACTCACCCAGGGGCGGTCCCGCTCCGATGGGTGTCTCAGGTCCGGAACAGCGCCTCCCATCTTCATTCCATGACGTCCTCTTCTTGTCTTCACGCCGCGGCTCCGGCGCAGGCGTACTTTGTCGGCCCTGTTGAGGGCAAAGCAAAGTACTGCAGTGCGCAGGCGCCGGAAAGGTCAGAGAGGCCCGGCGCCTGCGCACTGCAGTACTTAGCTCTGCCTTCAACAGGGCAAAGTACGCCTGCGCCGTAGCGTGAAGACCAGAAGAGGACGTCATGGAATGAAGATAGGAGGCGCCGGAGCGGACCAGAGACACCCATTTGACCGGACCAGCAGCGGGACCGCCCCTGGGTGAGTATAATCTAACCTCTCTTTCTCCTCTTTCAGGATACATCGGGGGCTTATCTACAGCATTACAGAATTCTGTAGATAAGCCCCTGATGATGGTGAGCTTACCTCACCATCGATTTTGGGGGGTGACCGGTTCCCTTTAAAAAAATAAATAAATAAACAACCATATCCCTTTCCTGTTTGACGTGAAGATGTCCCATACTGTTTCATGGCGTAATCCATCTCTGCGACATCTGATTTTCTACATGAACGGTGCCATGATGCGACTGTTCACACTGAAAAGTGGGACACAATGAGCTGCTGAAGTTCACTGTGAGTGGCCCGATGAACTGCAGTGACCTGAAAGAGATCACTGCGAGCACCGTGAGAATATTCTGAAGGTGCTCACGGTGAGCGCATTGAGGTCACTGCAGTTCATCATCCTGGTTCACAGTGAAGTGAGCCTGGGAACGCACCTTCAGTGACCTACGGTAACCTCTTTGACATCACTGCTCGTCACTGAAGCTGCGCTCACAGCACATCACTGTCTTCTGGTGTTCAGCCTCGATGGTCGCGTCATGCCACCATTCAGGTTGAAAACCAGATAACGCAGAGATGGATTACAGCATGGGACAGTATGGCTTATATTCACTTCGGACAGGTGAGGGATATTGTTGTTTATTATTTTTGCTTTTTTATAGGGGACAAGGTCTTCAGTGGATGAGGTTTTAAATGGAATAGGCATAAGGTGAGTATAACTTTGTTTTTATTTTTAAATAGATGTGTAAAATAGGGTGTTGATTTTTGCAATCTGTTTATTTCCAAACTGACTGTGCAGTTAGTAATGAAAATGTCTTATAGACGCCTCTCCATTACTAACCCCAGGGCTTGATGTCACCTGACAATACAAAGGTGACATCAACCCCAACTCTATTACCCCAATTACCACCGCCTCAGAGCTAGTGGGAAGAGCGGGGCTAACGCCAGATTTGGCGCATCTTGTGGAGGCTAAAGGTTGATGTTGATTGCCGGGGGGGGGGGGGAAGTATCCATGACTACTTCTCATGCTATTAATATCAACCCACAACTGTCTGTTTAGCCTTTACTTGTTTGAATTTGCCCGGGGACCTGACGTCATTTTTTTGGTGGATCCCCCGTAAGTTCACCAGAAAAGGCCAAGCAAATACCTGACATGTCTGCGAGTTTTTCATATGGACACATGGTCCATGTGAAATACCTGACATGTGCGCACAATGGATGTGTGTGTGAATACAATGGATGTGTGTGTCCGTATTTGCGGCCCTTAAAAATCGGACTGTATATGGACATGAAAAATGGACTTGTGAAGAGGGCCTAAGAAAGGGTTTAATGCAAATTAAGTGATGTACACATTCAGACTTGGCAGATTTGTGATGCTGGATTGAACACTTCAAATCCACAGCGATTTGCACAAAGAAAATATTGGATGGGCAGTAATAAAAATCAACGTGGAAATCCGTGCACAGATTTTGATTTCACAGCAGAT
The DNA here is from genome assembly GCF_032444005.1 of Ranitomeya imitator. Classification (NCBI taxonomy): domain Eukaryota; kingdom Metazoa; phylum Chordata; class Amphibia; order Anura; family Dendrobatidae; genus Ranitomeya; species Ranitomeya imitator. The sequence goes on from NC_091284.1 coordinate 34,811,333, forward strand.
TTGCACTAAGTTTGTGGTGAGATCCACTGCAGATTACTGAACTTGCTCATAGCAGTGTGATTTTTGCACCACTCCCCATCGTTACTCTCATTCCTGGCATCACAGACGCACTCAGGAAACAGGCGCAAGAATTCAAGGACTAATTATGTTTGGGACAAGGAATTCTACATCAGAAGAAAGGAAAATAAATGACTAAAGTCCCCTGTTGCCGTAAAGGGCACAAAAATACAATGGTGGATTTTTTTGTATTTCTCCAACATAACAATGTACTCCCTGAGTAAATGACGGGGGCTGATGGACATGACTAAGGAATTCCAAGGCCATTTGTAGAATATTGCACCCAAGATAATGCGTTGGCTGCAGTACTGCTCATCCCCTGAAGGTGGAGACTCATGATGGTATCAAGGTCGTACTTTCTGATTCATATTATGGCAGCAGTTCCAGGACCGACCGGGGTCTTCTGACCCCAACTAACAGCCTCGTAGGCCGTCTGACTTGCTCTTCAATATATCATGTTTTATCTAATATCTCTCTCTCTATCTATTATCTATCATCTATCTATCTATTATCTATATATCTATCATTTATCTATCTCCCTATCTATCTATTATCTATCTATCTATCTATTATCTATCTATCTATCTATCTATTATCTATCTATCTATCTATCTATCGATTATCTATGTATTATCTATGTATGTTTTTATTATCTATATATGTATCTATCATCTATCTATTATCTATCTATCTAACTATTTATCTATCTATTACCTATCAATTATCTATCTATCTATCTATTATCTATATATTATCTACCTATCTTTCTATTATCTATCTCTCTCTATCTATCTATATTCATATTATCTATCTATCTATCTATCTATCTATCTATCTATCTATCTATCTATCTATCTATCTATCTATTATCTATCTATCTATCTATCTATCTATCATCTATTATCTATCTATATATTATCTTTCTATCTCTATCTATATTTCTGTCTTCAGAATTGATGTATTGTGAGATTCTCACAGTGAAAAAATTGTGGGACAAATGCTCAATGTTTTCCCACAAAGTATCATATACAGGAAGTTCTATGCTACTGTTTGCTAAAGTGACAAAAAAATAAATAAAACATTCAGATCCCAATGAAGCGATTCTGTGCGTTTGGCGCCAAGGTCTCATTGATATTTAGTGAAAAATGTATAGTGCTCTTGAGTTGTATACAGAGGGTTTCTGACCCATAGTATTTCTATGTCATTATCTTAGGAATTCAAGTACATTTTGTTTTTGCCAAAAAAAAGTAGAGTTCTATATCTGAAGAACGCTCAGAAATGATGGATATTTTCACCACTTCCTCTATTTTCAGTTTGAATTATTTCTATTGTGTTTTGCAATTTACAGTAAGGACTTCACAAGCTATTTGTGAATACGACATTGACAAATGACATTAGTTTCAAAAACTTATAGTTTAGCAATTGCTCAAAAGTCTTCTGCCTGTGATGTAAGTAATCAGGAAAAGTATGAAGTGGTTTGTCACCTCTGTCCTTGGCATGCCATGGTTTTTTGCCTTGGTCTATAGTATGTAGTGGTTTGGTGCTTCTGTCCTTGGCGTGCCATGGTTTTGTACCCTGGTCTATAGTATGCAGTAGTTTGTCACCTCTGTCCTTGGCGTGCCATAGTTTTGTGCCCTGGTCCATAGTATGTAGTGGTTTGTCACCTCTGTCCCTGGCGTGACATGGTTTTGTGCCCTGGTCCATAGTATGCAGTAGTTTGGTGCCTCTGTCCCTGGTGTGCCATGGTTTTGTACCTTTGTTCATAGTATGCAGTAGTTTGGTGCTTCTGCCCTTGGCATGACATGGTGTTGTGCCCTGGTGCATAGTATGCAGTAGTTTGTCACCTCTGTCCTTGGTGTGCCATGGTTTTGTGCCCTGGTCCATAGTATGAAGTGGTTTGTCACCTCTGTCATTGGCGTGCCATGGTTTTGTGCCCTGGTCCATAGTATGAAGTGGTTTGTCACCTCTGTTCTTGGCGTGCCATGGTTTTGTGCCCTGGTGCATAGTATGCAGTAGTTTGGCGCCTCTGTCCCTGGCGTGCCATGGCTTTGCGCCCTGGTGCATATTATGCAGTGATTTGGTGCTTCTGTCCCTGGTGTGCCATGGCTTTGCGCCCTGGTGCATAGTATGCAGTAGTTTGTCACCTCTGTCCTTGGTGTGACATGGTTTTGTGCCCTGGTGCATAGTATGCAGTAGTTTGTCACCTCTGTCCTTGGTGTGACATGGTTTTGTGCCCTGGTGCATAGTATGCAGTAGTTTGGTGCCTCTGTCCCTAGCGTGCCAAGGTTTTGTGCCCTGGTCTATAGTATGCAGTAGTTTGTCACCTCTGTCCTTGGCGTGCCATGGTTTTGTACCTTTGTTCATAGTATGCAGTAGTTTGGTGCCTCTGCCCTTGGCATGCCATGGTTTTGTGCCCTGGTCCATAGTATGTAGTGGTTTGTCACCTCTGTCCTTGGCATGCTATGGTTTATTGCCTTGATCCATATTATGCAGTGATTTGGTGCTTCTGTCCCTGGCGTGCCATGGTTTTGTACCTTTGTTCATAGTATGCAGTAGTTTGGTGCTTCTGCCCTTGGCGTGCCATGGTTTTGTGCCCTGGTCCATAGTATGCAGTAGTTTGTCACCTCTGTCCTTGGTGTGCCATGGTTTTGTGCCCTGGTCCATAGTATGAAGTGGTTTGTCACCTCTGTCATTGGCGTGCCATGGTTTTGTGCCCTGGTCCATAGTATGCAGTTGTTTGTCACCTCTGTTCTTGGTGTGCCATGGTTTTGTGCCCTGGTGCATAGTATGCAGTAGTTTGGCGCCTCTGTCCCTGGCGTGCCATGGCTTTGCGCCCTGGTGCATATTATGCAGTGATTTGGTGCTTCTGTCCCTGGTGTGCCATGGCTTTGCGCCCTGGTGCATAGTATGCAGTAGTTTGTCACCTCTGTCCTTGGTGTGACATGGTTTTGTGCCCTGGTGCATAGTATGCAGTAGTTTGGTGCCTCTGTCCCTAGCGTGCCAAGGTTTTGTGCCCTGGTCTATAGTATGCAGTAGTTTGTCACCTCTGTCCTTGGCGTGCCATGGTTTTGTACCTTTGTTCATAGTATGCAGTAGTTTGGTGCCTCTGCCCTTGGCATGCCATGGTTTTGTGCCCTGGTCCATAGTATGTAGTGGTTTGTCACCTCTGTCCTTGGCATGCTATGGTTTATTGCCTTGATCCATATTATGCAGTGATTTGGTGCTTCTGTCCCTGGCGTGCCATGGTTTTGTGCCCTGGTCCATAGTATGCAGTAGTTTGTCACCTCTGTCCTTGGCGTGCCATGGTTTTGTGCCCTGGTCCATAGTAAGCTAGTAATTTTATATATTTTACTCCAAAAAGTTAGGCAGTGTTTACAGAACTATAAAAAGATATTATAAGAGTAGACAAGTATCGTATGTACAGTACAATTACAAATAAAATGAGATTAAAGTTGAAAAACACTTACAGTTTGTTATGTCATTTCATCTCCTGGCAGACCATGTGCTGTGGGGGATGGACATACATCCAGATGCATTACAGATTAGTGATGAGCGAATATACTCATTACTCGAGATTTCTCGAGCATGCTCGGGGGTCCTCCAAGTATTTTTTAATGCTCGGAGTTTTAGTTCCCTAGCAACCAGGCAACCCCCACATGTACTTATGCTGGCTATCAGATGTAAATCATTCAGCTGCAGCAAGAAAAACTAAATCTCCGAGCACTAAAAAATTTTTGGGGGACCCCTGAGCATGCTCGAGAAATCTCGAGTAACGAGTATATTCGCTCATCACTATTACAGATCTGTCTAGCGGCTAGACCCGGGACAAAAAACTAGTGAAGACTGATGTCTCACTCACTTATCTCCCTGCCCAAAACCAAGGCACTACCCCTGTGGTGACCTCACTCAGAGGCTGAATACTCCCTTTTCTTAGAGTTATGACAAGCCATTTCTATACATAACTTGTTGTATGTACCTCGTAGAAGAACGATACAATGCTCATGATGCTCACCACTTCAGGGGGGTTCTTTTAAGTATAAACATGGTGTAGATATATGACCCGCTTACGGAGAAATCCATTTGTTGCATTTCATGGGTTTAGATCCTAGCGATTACAGTGAGTTATAGATCTCTTGGTGGACATTCGGAATATGTACCTCTCATATCTCTATCCCTGATCGGTGCCATTATACACAACTTTTCAAGAACAAAAGAGTCCCATACGGTTTGAAAGTTGCTGTACCAGTTATAGCTGGTATCAGGTGGGAGGGGGATGAGGGATTTAGACAGGAGACTGGCTTTCCCAGCACTAAGCCATAAAAATTCGTCAGCGATTTTAGTGAGTGTTGCTGGCACACTGGTCTCACATTACGGCTATATAGTATGGGGGAGGGAGGAAGAGTGGCTTAGAATTCCAGCTTTGTGCTGGCAGGCAAAGGAAACTGCAGCTGAGAGCTCTGTATGTGTAATTGAAGTAATCAGAACTTGTTCCTATTTCTTGACAACAACCATGATAACAAACAGCACAGTGACTTCTTTTCACCTTTTCAATAGGCAGCCTGACTGATTACCAGTTTGTAGACACATGTGATGCTAATTACAGAACACATTTTAGTTTCATGTGCCTCTATGGTCAAATTATTTTCAGTCTTTTCTATGGGGTTATCATTATTTTTTTTCTGGCTATTTTCATAAGTTTCTTTTTTTACACTTTTCTAAACCACAATTCAAAAGCAAAGTGTGATCCTCATTATTGATATATTCAGTAAATTTACATTGAAAATTACTTTTGTCAGTTCCAAATTACTTTTGTCAGTTATTTCAGTAACCAAAGTGGGGTTTTCTTACTTTACTAGAAGGGTAGCTACAATTTTGTCCATGTGTGTGTAGATAGTGTTTTCCTTTAGGGTTCTACCTACTCCCTCCTGCCCGCTCCCTATTAGTTCTATCATATTCTACATGTAGGAAGATTTTAAATGGAAATTTTGAGGAAATAATACATTAAAAATATTGAAAAAAAAGTCATAACTTTTTTTTATGATCGTATATGGGGAGGGACAGTGCACGATTTTTTTCCCAGGCAAGAATGTGGATTTGGGGGCTCTCGTTCTCAGGTGATAATCCTAGAGGTCAGATCACTATTATTTTACTTTTCTGGCAACTTCTCCAAAGAGGTTGTCCCCTATCCGGCCAAGCTCTGCAAGTAAGTTCTTCAGGTTGGCGACCACTGATAACAGTTGAACGGTGAGATGCTGAGTTGTGGACCCCGACAAATCAGATGGCATCAATGTAAAAGTAGTGGACAACCTCTTTAAGATTAATAATTTTCTCTTACATGACATTGTAATCCTATGGAGCAAATATCAGTTGTTGATTGCGCATTGTACCAAGGAAGTTTCCCAATTCTTTTCGCTGGTACAAACAGTTCTACAACTTCCTGTATATCCCAGAGAACGGGAACACATATGTAGTAATGTCACTTTAGCAATTGGATTTTTTTTTGACTGCGTAATCACCTCCCTGCGAAGCACAAGCCATTCATTATGCACATCGGAGGTTATGATGCCAAGGATAATTTTTCTTCTATAGGATATGTCCATGGCGGTCTGTACAGGAAGCACCGATGTGGCAAAGATCAGGTGCTCCATTGGAATGTCTTTTTTTTAAAAAAACAGGAAATAATCTCAGAAAGGATGAAATATTGTACATGAGAAGAAGGTTGTGTCCATTTCCAATCCGTATAATTGGACACATTCCTAAATTAAAGAGGTTAATCAAGATTGGAGAAACATGGACATAAAAAATCGAGGGGTTCAAAATAACCAAGTATTTTATATTCACCTGTCCTCCGCACCAGGTTTCTTATAAATTATGCAAAGTGGTTATGTGTGTCACCATCCCACTTGGCCATGTTAATTTAACTCCTTCCAAAAGAAGACCACAAAATGCAAAAATCAAATCCCCAAAATTTCAGATTTGCCGGGATCTAAATTCTTTTGGAAAGTCATAAGGAATTTTTCAATCTGTACTTATGGGATTCTCCGGCATATATTTTTTATGACGGGTTGTATAATAATTGGATCAATCTGATCATATTTTACCACTTTTTTGTAGAGATTATTGCTACAATCTATTGTTCTTGGTTGGATCATAGAGAATGATGCTCCTTTAAAGGGCCACCACACTAAAAATGTTGGGAAGCTCAAGGGGCATAACTCTTGCTCTAGTCATTGGTGGAGGCCGGTGGTGATGGTCAGCAGACGCATGAGGGTGTTCATACATAAGACATCTGAGATGTTGCTGATGTGGTGAGTTAGTGATCAGTGGAGATCAGCAGCGATCAACATCAGATACATGAGGGTGCTCATACATTAGGCCATAGGGGTATTGTTGTTGTGGTAGGTTACTGATCAGTGGTGATCATCGGTCGATGCATGAGGGAACTCACACATAAAACCAAAGGGTTATTGTTGATATGGTGGGTTATTGATCTGTGATCATCGGTAGATGCATGAGGGTGCTCATATATTAGGCCATAGCGGATATTGTTGATGTGGTGGATTACTGATCAATGGTGATCATCAGTAGATGAATGAGAGTGCTCACACATAAGACCATGGGGGATGTTGTTGATATGGTGAGTTAGTGATCGGTGATCATCGGTAGATGCGTAAGGGTGTTCACACATAAGACCATAGGGGGTATTGTTGATATGGCGGGTTAGTGATCAGTGGTGATCATCAGTAGATGTATGAGGGTACTCAAACATAAGACCGTGGGGCGTATTGTTGCTATGGTGGGTTTGTGATCGGTGATGGTCTACAGACGTATGACGGTGCTCACTCATGAGACATTGCAGATATTGTTGCTGTGTTATCATATTCCCGTCTCCACAGTTTATTATTTCGGTTGGGGCAGGTGTTTTGTGAGAAATTCTGTTGGGATTGTTGTCCTGTGGTTTGTACAAATCATGTCATTTGTGGTTTTCTGGAAACTTGATCCAGATGCTGTGCCGACCACCGTTCAGTGGCTTCGTTCCCATGTATATTTCATACATGATATATTGAGTCAGTTACGAAACAGAACTATTGTCATGATTTATTGTCGTGCGGTCGTTTAGTTTTGAACCAAAAACGCTCAGTGAATTATCCAGAATTCTATCTGGTCTTTACTTTTACTGGCAGAAGCTTAACAAAATGACGGCCCTTGACAGTTTGGTCTTGGCTGTGATAAAGTACTTCTGCTAGTCGTCTTGTTTCGTAGAAATTATACATTATGTCTATTATAGGAGTTCTCCTTTATGCGCTACTTTGGAGAACCCATTTTCTTTTGGTCTTCAAGTTATACAAATTACATTTCCCAAATATCAGGAAGGCCCAGGGAAAAACAGGACTTCTGGAATTTTTGACCAGGCCGACACTTTCGGTATTTTCCCAAGCATGGCCTGTCAGGGAGAATTTCGAACCCCCATACACATCAGATGGTTAGCAAATCCTGCAAAAATGGTTGGGTTTGGTTGACTTCAGTCTACTATGTGTGGGGACCCTAACGAAGAGCCTAGTGTCAAGAGAACACCTAGTGTCAAGAGAACAATAACACCAATTTTCATGAGGAATAACAGAAGGACAACACAACTCAGAGTTTTAAGAAAATATGCCCCAAAATTAAGAAAGAAGTATTTACTAAAACAGACATGATAAAGAGAGGAGAGCGGCATTAAGGCTCCTGGGCTTTTTTTTGTTTCTTCTTTTGCCATCCAAAAACTTTTAAAAGAAAGTTGAACTTTTTTTACTTAAAGCTATTTTCGTCACCCAAAACAAGTTCCCGCACTCTGTAAACAGAGTAAAATAAATATATATTTCATGTGTCCTGAATGCACTTGAAGATGAGAGATAATGAAAATATTTCCAAGTTGTTATTTCCTTCAAAACAAAGAGAACATGAACTTGGTCTTCTCTGCTGCTTGCAAGATATAGGTAATGAGCGCTCAGCTCCGGAAGGGCTGGAGTCCACTGGTTGCATTTCATCCCTTTGTGTGCTTAGTTGACCGGATGCAGTGACAAATGTGGCACGATCACAGTGAAACATGACAGGCAGCCATCATTTTTTTTATTACCCATAATTAATAAAAAAAAATGGGTAGTTGTTGTCTTATATGGAAAGTCGTGTGTGTAGGAGAAACACCACATGGTTGATGGTTTGTAGCTGGACACAGACATTACAGTGTGGTCAGCGGTCACGTTGAAACCTGCGATCGAGTTGGCATTAACACTAGAAAAACTCTATATAGACAAAAGTATATGCCCCCCTCCAGGAGCCTTTTTGACCTCCAATTCTACATCCTTAGATATTAATGTGGAGTCGCCCCTCTGTAGATATAATGGCTCCCGCTCTTCTGGGAAGGATTTCTACAAAATCTTGGAGGAGTCTGTGAGATTTTTTTCCCCTTCATCCAGAAGATCATTTGTGAGGTCAGACTCTGATGTTGGGGGGAGGTCGGGCTCACGATCAGCTGTCCAGTTGTTGGAGGGGCTGAGGTCTGGGCTCTGTGCGGCCGCTCATGTCCTCCCTCCATGTCTGTATGGACTTTGTGCACTGGGCACAGTCATAGGGGACAGGAAAGGGCGAACCCCAAACTGTTCCCACAAAGCTGAAGATACAATTGTCCACAAATGTCTTGTGCTGAAGTATTAAGATTTCCCTTGACTCGTGGAAAGAGGACGTGCACTGATCACGTTTCCTCCAAAGACAAGTGGTAGCGGCCTTACACCACTCCATTCGACGCTCGGCATTGTGCTTGGTGATTTACGGCTGCATGCAGTTGCTCGGCCATGAAGCTTCCAGCTGGGGCTGTTTGTGCTGATGTTATACCAGAAGAGGTCTGGACTCTGCAGGTACGGGGTCGGCAGAGCGGTGGTGACTTTTCTGTTCTTTGCTCCTCAGCACTCGGTCCCCCGCTCTGTAACATTTCGGCGTCTCCACTCCATGGCTGAGTTGTTGCGGTTCCTTCCCCTTCTCAATAATATCACTCACAGGTGATGGGAGAAGATTCAGGAGGGAAGAAATGTCATGAACGGACTTGTTATACCGATGGCTCCCATTATAGGACCACGCTGGTATCGGAGAGCTCTTTGTCACATGTTGATAAAGACAAATGGAATGGTGAGGGGGCTGGATGTTATAATCCTGGGACCAGAGACTATACCCCGGGGGTGAGGGACCAGAAGCTATACTCCAAAGACGAGGGGCTGGATGTTATAAACTGGGAGCAATGGGACAGAATGAAAAACTTGAGTTCACGGCATTAAGATATGTTTCCCAATACTTTTCTCTGCACAGTGTAAATAAGTGCGCGAAAACAGACAAAAATGTTAAAATTCTTCTATCTATATTTAATGAGTAATAGTCCTTTTTCAGGCTAATTGTCATACGTCATTTATGCCCTTAAAGGAGCCTACGCCTATTAGGATAAGTCTGCGTGTACCTACAGCTGATTGGTGCTTCAGGTCAGGCTGGGACTTCCTGCTGTGAGGGACAAACAGCTGTTTTTTTAGTGGTGGGGCACAGAGCGGTTCACACCTGTCTGCAGCAGAGAATCTGGAGAGCGAATCACTGGTAAAATAATAAAGGGACAATGTTTTTCTGGGGCTAGGAGGAGAGAGACTGTTTTCAGGGACACATTAGGGGTAAGAACTAGGGTAAATTCAAGTAGATACTACTGTGTCCTAACCCTTCTGAAGTTACTTCAGTAACCTCATTACAACCTCTTACTACTAACTGAAGTTGAAGTCTTATCTCAGGAGAGGACTGCCGCTGTATATCTCTCAATATTTCCTTTGTTACCATAAGTGCAGAGAATTGTTGATTTTTACACATCCTGACCAGAATATTAATAAGATCTGGAGATGTCTGGTGATTCCTGAGACATCTTCTAACACTGGCTGACGTCCAATAGTAGACTTAATGCTTAAACCCAGGATGCCCGGACAACCATGTTGGAGTTGGAGCTTCATAAAGGCTGAAGAACCACAGGTTGGAGACCACTGGTCTGGATGCCAGGTTCTCAACATGTGGTACATCTAACCTCAAAGGCTATTTATTATGTCTCCATGGGGTATCCTGAATGTGCAAGAGATAAGATTTTAATTGATCTACCACCAAGGCATATATCCTGCTCTGTCCAGATAAGGTGCAAGTATCAAGGAGTAGCTTTCTGTTTTCATCCAGAAGGATATTCCTCCAGAAGAGCATTTGTGAGGGCAGATACTGATATTGGAGCAGATGCTGAGCTCACATTCTTGGATCTAGGTGATCCTAAATTTGTTTGATGGGGCTGAGGTCAAGGCTATGTCTAGTCAAGTTCTTATATCAAACTCCTCTTCCATGTCTATATGGACCTTGTACACACTGAACAGTCATGACTCATGAGGAACAGAAAGTGGCCTTCCAAAAACTGTTTCCAATTGTCCACAATGTCTTGAGCTGAATCCTTAAGATTTCCCTTCACTGGAACTAAGGGGCTAAGTCCAACCCCAACAAAACAAGCCCATAGCATCTATGAGTCTACTAAAAAAAAGAAAATCAGCAAAAACACCTCAGTGAAAGGAAGGAAGAACTGCCCCGAGAGTTCAATTAGGTCTAATGGGTCAACGTGTGACATAAGAAGTGAACTTGGGTCAGTTAGTGCAACAAGGTGTGAAGATTGAAATTGTGTCAACGACTGTTATAAAGAATGGTGGTTGAGCTTGGGTCAACAGGAGTCATAAAGGATTTAAGTCAAACTTGGGACAGTGCATGCCATAAGGGGTAAATGTTTAATTTCAGTTGAATGCCATAACGGGTGAAGGTTGAAGGATGAAGGTTGAAGGAAAGTGTGAACTATGAATCTGAGACATTGACATATGGGGTGGTGGTTGAATTTGGGTCAATGAGACTCATAGGGGATGAAGGTTCAATTTGGGTCAGTGAGTACCATAAGGGATGAAGTCTGACCTTGAGTCAATGAGTACCACATGAGGTGAATGCTGAACTTGGCTCACTGCGTACCACAAGGACTGAAGGTTTAACTTGAGTCGGTGAGTACCACAAGGGGTTAAGGTTGAACTTAGGTTATTAAACATTATAAGAGGTGAAGGTTAAGCATTGGTCAATGAACGCCATAAAGTGTGAAAGAAAAACTTGGGTCATTGAGTGTCATAAAGCAAGAGGGCTGATCTTTGATTAATTGTCTCCATAAGAGGAAAGTTTTGCTTGGATCAATGAGCACCGTACGGGGAGAAAATTGAATTTGAGTCAATGTTCTCCAATAAGAGATGAAAGTTGATCTTTGGTCAATAAAGGGTGATCATACTAATTCACCATAAACTGTTGCCTATGTTTCTGTGAAATATGGATATGTCAACTGCTGATGGGTGCTACCAAATGCCTCACGGACACTTTTGTTACCCTCTAGCTCATTGCATGGAGAGGGATAACATGATCTGAATGAACTCATCACGGTGTGTTGCTTTGAACGTTGAGGTTGACTTGCTGTTTCGGGATTTAGGTTGGAGAAGTTTACCTTTTATTTTTTTTAAAGTCATCAACTTTTTTCCATTTTAAATATTCCACAGTTCAAATCAAGTCCTATATTTCATGACACGGACAGAAGGGCTTAACATGCACAGTGGTGGATCTGGTGGTGATAACCTCCAGCTTAGACCTTGATCTTAGACGTTTTGTGACTCCACGATTTGCTGAGAGCAGTTACAAAACCTTCCTCAAAGCAATCTCTCAAGTTTACTCCTTCCTCTATTCATCAAGTCTCTTGGCAATGGCAGGGCGAAGTGTATTGTTCTTTGGTCACAGTTATTCTGAATTTGCACTTTGTTTTCCTGTTGTTCCTCTGGGAAGTTGGACATGGTGCAGGAGATATGGGAATGGCATGCGACTTCTGGGCTTTTGTTTAAAGAAAACACTTGGACAATGGAGACTTTATTTATTTATTTTCCACCGTAATTGCCCCACTTGGATTTATTTAACATATGGAGCATAAAGGAAGAAGGACGTGGCAAATACATTACTCTCATGGCAACATGTTTAGTGGGAGCCCCACATATTTCAGAATTTATGTCATAATTTATCATTTTTGTTTGCATTTTTAATCATTATTACTGTTATTTCCATTATTTTAGTACTAGTAATACTACTACTGCTGATAATAATAGTAATAATAATAATAAGTTTGTAATCTTAAAGATTACAAACTTATTACTATTATTATTACTATTATTACTAAAACTAATGGAAATAATAATAATGATTAAAAATACAAATAAAAATTATAATATAAATAAAACAATAACAATTTATTAAAAATAATAATAATTTTTAACTAAAGTTGACAGTTGTAATAATATGAATACAGAAAAATTGCCCCTTTAAAAATTACTAAATCTTTATAAGTTAGACTCATTTAAAAAAAAAAAAAACAATTACACAATAAAATTAGATATATAAATAGGGGGAAGAAGAGGATCACTTCAAAAATAATAGGGTAGGAAGGGAAAAGGGCACCTACAGTATTCCTGTAAGATTGTAATACTTAGTTGCCCCTACCTGAGCCGCGTAGGTTGGCTCTCTAAAACTGCATAAATCTAGTAAAGATTTGCTAATTTTTAAAGGGTTAATTTTTCTGTCATTATATATATTTTTGGATATCCTTATATCTTTTATACTATTTTCTCTGTGAGCTTCAGTTAAAATAATACCAGATATTCTAAAATAACATTGCCCAAAATTGATTATAATACTTAATGCAGCATAATAAAAATGATGCAAATCAATAATAGTGTAGAATAACTAAATAGGTATAAAATAGTGATGAGCGCATCTACCTAAAAAATTCGAATTTAGAGTCACTCGAATTTGGCCATGAAATTCGATTCACATCAAATTTATTTGATGCAAATACAATGTACATTTTTATGTAGTCAGGTCTTTCAAGAACCCAAGTAATAATAAACATAACTAAAAAATAAAGAATTATATTGGGCAGCACGGTGGCTCGGTGGCACGGTAGTTCGCACTGTATGCTGGTGGCTCAGTGGTTAGAACTCATGGGCTAATGTCCCCATCATGTACTAATGTCCTCCATCCTGGACCCCTTCCACGTGTATATGTCCCCCACCCTGTACTAATGTCCCTCATCCTGAGCCCCTTCAAGGTATGCAATATACATATCTCTCTCATCCTGGGCCCCCTCCATGTATATAAATCCACCATCATGTAATAATGTCACCCATCAAGTACTAATGTCCACCATCCTAGGCACCTTTCATATATATATGTCCACCATTTCTCTCATCCAGGGCCACTTCCAGGTATACATGTCTACCATTTTGGTATATATGTCCCCCATCCTAGTATATATGGCCCCCATCCTGGTATACATGTCCCCCATCCCGGTATATATATCCCCATCCCGGTATATATGTCCCCCATCCTGGTATACATGTCCACCATCCTGGTATATATGTCTCCCATCCTAGTATATGCCACCCATCCTGGTATACATGTCCCAATCCTGGTATATGTCACCCATCCTGGTATATATGTCTATCATCCTGGTATACATGTGACATGTCCTCCATCTTGGTATACATGTCCCCATCCTGGTATTTATGTCTCCCATCCTGGTATACACGTCCCCCATCCTGGTATACATGTCCCCCATCTTGGTATATATGTCCCCCACCCTGGTATACATGTCCCCCATCCTGATATTATGTCCACCCTCCTGGTATATATCTCCACCATCCTTGTATATATGTCCCCCATCCTGGTATATATGTCCCCCATCCTGGTATACACGTCCTCCATCTTGGTATATATGTCCCCCACCCTGGTATACATGTCCCCCATCCTAGTATATATCCCCCATCCTGGTATACATGTCCCCCATCCTGGTATATATGTCCCCATCCTTGTATATATGTCCCCATCCTGGCATATATGTCCTCCATCCTGGTATATATGTCCCCTATCCTGGTATACATGTCCCCCATCCTGGTATACATGTCCTCCATCCTGGTATATATGTCCCTGATCCTGGTATATATGTCCCCCATCCTGGTATACACGTCCCCCATCCTGGTATACACGTCCCCAATCCTGGTATATATGTCCCCCATCCTGGTATTTATTTCCCCCATCATGGTATACACGTCCCCCATCCTGGTATATATGTCCCCCATCCTGGTATTTATATCCCCCATCCTGGTATACATGTCCCCCATCCTAGTATACACGTCCCCCATCCTGGTATACATGTCCCCCATCCTGGTATAAATCTCCCCCATTCTGGTATATATCTCCCCCATTCTGGTATATATCTCCCCCATTCTGGTATATATGTCCCCCATCCTGGTATACATGTCCCCCATCCTGGTATACATCTCCCCCATTCTGGTATATATCTCCCCCATCCTGGTATACATCTCCCCCATTCCGGTATATATCTCCCCCATCCTGGTATACATCTCCCCCATTCTGGTATATATCTCCCCCATCCTGGTATACATCTCCCCCATTCTGGTATATATGTCTCCCATCCTGGTATATATCTCCCCCATCCTGGTATACATGTCCCCCATCCTGGTATACATGTTCCCCATCCTGGTATACCTGTCCCCCATCCTGGTATATATCTCCCCCATCCTGGTATTCATGTCCCCCATCCTGGTGTATATGCCCCCATCCTGGTATATATGTCCCCCATCCTGGTATATGTCACCCATCCAGGTATATATGTCTCCCTTTCTGCCGCTATTATAAATGATTCTGCCCACCTTCTTCCGCTCCCACACCGCACGGTGTCTTCTATAGCCGGCACAGAAGCCGCCAACTGACTTCACAGTGCAATTGACGGGAAGCATATGACGTCACGGCCATATGTTGCTGCCAATGTCCTCGGACACACATCTGGATGAACTATTCACTGGCATTGGAGGGCCTCCCTCCCACAAGGTGCTGGTTACCACCACTGAATGGACATTTACATGCCAGGCACGGTTAGTGAACAGCCGGGGGATCTGGATGTTTCTGGGTTGATCTGTCCTACATTGAGCAGGCCTCACTTCCATGGCAGCTCGAGTGTTATTTACTGTGGGACACCGGACTAATGGTTTTCACATTGCAGTCGAATCTCGCTCCTGGCTGCCTTCGCACAGCTCCACATTGGCTAACTGGAAGCAAATAACAGAGCCTGGCACAGTCTGTTCCCGTCTAACTCGTGGTCACCGGGACTATTTCGGAGTTGGCGTCTTTCAAAAATAATTTTGCGATTTTTTTTATTTTCCATATTCTCCCTTTTTTTCTTCCTCGGCTCAGCGCTGGCATCAGCGAGATAATTGACGTACGATATTGGCTCGTACAACAAAATAATCGCGTTATCCCTTGATGTAGATCTACGGGTTTTTGTTTATTGTTTTAAGGGGGAGAAATAGCATGTGGTTTCACTTAGGCTAAAAAAAAAAAAAATCTTCTGAGCCTCAAAGGATTTTGTTGCACCTACTTTTCTAAAAATGGAGCAGCGCTCGCCGCGCTGATCCGTACAATGACATATTCAGACTGCGTGGAAAGTTTCCTGTAGGGTTCGTCTGGATGGGAAAATATCCACTTTAACAACAGCAGCTTCAGTGGTTTAGGGAGACAAGGTGCTTGTGTTTGACCTATGATTGGCAAAAAAAAAAAGCTTCACATGCCCAATAGAGGGCGACACTTATATGCAGAACTTGCAGGAAAGATTCTGGGGGTGGCGAGGACCCTTTATATTAGAATCAAGAAAGTTCTTCCATGTCCCTATAAAGCCAAGGGTCCAATATCCATGAGATACGGCAAGATCTCCCCTCAAGCAATCCCCTTCTCTGACTATAGGGGGCAGCATTGTGTAGATCCACAGGTCATGAACATGCATGGAAATGTTGGGGTGCCCCATTTTAGAAAAAGTTAGAAGTGATCCTCCATAGAGCTATTCATATACTGAAAATTGAAGACTCTTAACATTAATTTAAGCAAGTGGGTAGTGACACACCTTAAATGAAGATCTTTTGGTTAGAGGGCTCCACGGCTTAATGGGTGGTCAGATCTGTACAGGGATGTGGTCTTCAAGGGTGCTACAATGCTAGCAAACAAGTGAAAAGAAAGAGTGAGGTACCGGAGTCCTGGTAATGATGAGTTAAAAAGTATAGTAGTGTGCTAGCGTCAAGCAGCTGCTGAAAGGCGGCTGCATTTTTATCGTTGCTACATATCTATATACACAGGTTATTCTTGCAGGGGGATTCTGATCATAGATATTTATAGGCTCTGGTATCAATATCTGATACATCATAGTCCTGTAACCACAGTGCATGCGTCATCATCATAGTTACAGAACCAACAGAGGTTGAAGGAAGACTGTTTCTCCTTGATCAGCTGCCAACTTAGTGAGACATATGGGAAACAGGTATGCAAATTAGCTGTCATTCAAGAGAAATAAAGCTGTCTCCGCCTCTAGACAGCCATCCTATAAGTCAATGTCTTTAGCTATCCTTGCTACATGACTTAAAGGGGTTTTCCTTCCTTAAGAGACCTTTACCCACAAACACATATGTAAAGAATCAAACTTTACTTTACTTACCCTCCCCAGGTCCAACGCTGTGTCTCCGCCCCGGCCTCTATTTGGTTGCAGCAGTGATGTGATGTGGACAGCGCTGCAGCCGATCACTGATCTCAGTGGTTCTCAGCGGCTCCAGCGTTGTGGATGTGACTTCATCTCTGTAATCAAACACCAGACCTCCATCAGTAGACGGCTGTTTCGGGGTCCTTGTCCCTGCTTTGTGCAGGGTGGGGTACTGGATGACTGGGTGAAAAGCCTTTGAGATCGTGAACAATCTAGGCACCACCAAGGGCAGGAAACTCAACAGCATTTTCCTATATGTACTGTATATAGCGCTAATATGTTTGTAGACACGTAAAATTACATAGGTGTCACAGATGGAAAAAAAACAACAATCCTCCATCTCCAGACAGCTGTTTCGGGGTCCTTGTCTCTGTTGAGCGCAGGGTAGGTTACTGGATAGTTGCTGAGAAGCCTTTGAGGTCGTGAACAATTTAGGCACCGCCAAGGGCAGGAAACTCAACAGCATTTTCCTATATGTACTGTATATAGCGCTAATATGTTTGTAGACACGTAAAATTACATAGGTGTCACAGATGGAAAAAAAAACAACAATCCTCCATCTCCAGACAGCTGTTTCGGGGTCCTTGTCTTCCTTGAGCGCAGGGTAGAGTACTGAAAAATCGGGTGAGAAGCCTTTGAGGTCATGAACAATCTAGGCACCGCCATGGGCAGGAAACTCAACAGCATTTTCCTATATGTACTGTATATAGCGCTAATATGTTTGTAGACACGTAAAATTACATAGGTGTCACAGATGGAAAAAAATAACAAACCTCCATCTCCAGACAGCTGTTTCGGGGTCCTTGTCTCCGCTGAGTGCAGGGTTGGGTACTGGATAGCTAGGTGAGAAGCCTTTGAGGTTGTGAACAATTTAGGCACCGCCAAGGGTAGGAAACTCAACAGCATTTTCCTATATGTACTGTATATAGCGCTAATATGTTTGTAGGCACGTAAAATTACATAGGTGTCACAGATGGAAAAAAATCAACAATCCTCTATCTCCAGGCAGCTGTTTCGGGGGCCTTGTCTCCGCTGAGTGCAGGGTAGGGTACTGAAAAATCGGGTGAGAAGCCTTTGAGGAACAATCTAGGCACCGCCAAGGGCAGGAAACTCAACAGCATTTTCCTATATGTACTGTATATAGCGCTAATATGTTTGTAGACACGTAAAATTTCACAGGTGTCAAAAAAAACAACAATCCTCCATCTCCAGAGAGCTGTTTTGGGGTCCTTGTCTGAGTGCAGGGTAGGGTACTGGATAGCTGGGGGAGAAGCCTTTGAGGTCGAGAACAATCTTGGCACCGCCAAGAGCAGGAAACTCAACAGCATTTTCCTATATGTACTGTATATAGCGCTAATATGTTTGTAGACACGTAAAATTACACAGATGTCACAGATGGAAAAAAATAACAAACCTCCATGAGCGTCAAATCTAGGCGCCTCCTAGGTCACGGAACACAACAACACCATGCACTATGCTCTGTGTACAGCGATAATATGTTTGTTGTCACGTGTAAAAATTCTGATGTCACAGATGAAAAAAAGCAACTTCTTCAGTGCATCCCTATGGATGTTGCAGAAAATGCTTTCTGAATTATTTTTTATGAATGGTTTTCTTGACAAACGATCGTAGTGGAAAGGCCAAAGGAAGTAAAACAGGAACTTGCAATGTTGTGCATTAGATTAAACAAGCCCCTCGCTCCTTACGTGGAGGCGTCAGTCACCAGGATGTCCACACACATGAGCATTGTGGTTTCACAATATCCTCCTGCAACAATCATCACAAACTCTCCGAGAGGTATGGACACATCTCTGCGCCTCTAGCACAAGCAACCGCTCATCTCAGGAATCTGGTCCTGCATCACGGACCGTGGACCTCTGGGATGACGATACGTCCCTATAGGATCCTCCGGAATCTGACCGTCAGGACATCATATCACCGCGCCTGGGGATACAATGACGCCTTCCAATCATACCTAACTATTATGGTGGAAATTTATACCAAAAGGAACTAAAAGGAAACTATGAGAATTGGGTCATCAGCCCTGGAAAGATGCTTCAGACACAGTTCCTTGCTCCCTACGTGGACTACCCCCCTGTAAGTTCTGAATCTTATAATCGACGTCCACCGCTGTCCATCTCCCTTATAAACCCATCGTGTGTCACGGTCAGGGGAGCGTGGGCCCAATATCAGAAATCACCAGTCACAAAGATTCCAACCAAATCCCCTCCCCAGTCATCAAACCCCGAGGCCACGATGGGGCAGAGCGCGGGGAACGCAAAGTCAGCTCTGCTGCATCTGTGATGGCTCCCACTCAGGGGCTGTAAGTAACAGGGCAGAAAAGCACAAGGACAATATCTAGGTACAACGTATCAGCCATAAATACAGGCTGCATGGGGTCTGTGCAAAAATGTAGCTTTGTTTGTCTTACAAAATACTAAAATTATTATTTTATTGGGTTTAATATTCACTGTATTTATGTCTATCCTATATCTATTATCTATCTATGTATTATCTATTATCTATCCATTATCTATCTATCTATTATCTACTATCTATCTATCATCTATATATTATCTATTATCTATATATCATCTATCTATTATCTATTATCTATCTATTATCTATCTATTATCTATTATCTATCTATCTATCTATCTATGTATTATCTATTATCTATCCATTATCTAGCTATTATCTATCTAGTATCTATTATCTATCTATATATCATCTATCTATTGTCTATCTATTATCTATCTATCCATTATCTATCCATTATCTATCTATCATCTATCTATTATCTATCCATTATCTATCTATCATCTATCTATTATCTATCTATTATATATCTATTATCTATCTAGTATCTATCATCTATCTATCATCTATTTATCATCTATCAATTATCTATATATTTATCTTTCTATCTATTATCTGTCTATCAATTATCTATCTATAATCTATCATCTATCTATCAATAATCTATCTATTATCTATCAATTATCTATCTATCATCTATCTATTATCTATCTATCTATCTATCTATCTATCTATCTATCTATCTATCTATCTATCTATCTATCTATCTATCTATCTATCTATCT
Organism: Ranitomeya imitator; assembly: GCF_032444005.1. Taxonomy (NCBI): domain Eukaryota; kingdom Metazoa; phylum Chordata; class Amphibia; order Anura; family Dendrobatidae; genus Ranitomeya; species Ranitomeya imitator. Next base: position 34,831,193 of record NC_091284.1, read on the forward strand.
ATCTATCCCATATCTATCTATCTCTATCTATCTATCTATCTATCTATCTATCTATCTATCTATCTATCTATCTATCTATCTATCTATCTATCCCATATCTATCTATCTCTATCTATCTATCTATCTATCTATCTATCATCTATCTATCATCTATCTATTATCTATCTATTATCTATCTATTATTTATCTGTTATCTATCTATTATTTATCTGTTATCTATCTTTTATTTTTCTGTGCCCCTATTGTTATGCCTGAGATAGAACACATTCGGGCTTCCATAGTATTAATCGTTATGACTTCTGGGGTCTGACAGCCCCTTTCTATATTGTGTCCGCTGATCGCTGCAGCTTCACATGATGTGAGGCAGATATCACTTGCAGCGGATGTGATGCCTCATGCTGACCTCCATGTAATCCCGCCAGGTATTGTTTGTCGCACTGTTTGCAGCGTCGCTCCGTCCTGGCTCATAGAGGGGCTCCTGTGTGATTTGCCCCCTTCTATGATGCACACGTGACATAAATGGCCATGGGGACTGGCTTTGTCGTACATAGACGTCCTGGTCACTGTCTGAGCATAGTGCATGTGTGATTGGTGTGGATTATTGATGACATCACATCAGAAAATAATTTACAGTAAATACATTTGTTTTTTTTCCAACAATTCTATATTTTAAAATGTTTAACATTTCCTCTATTCACATCCAAAGCTGCTTGCTTGCTCGTGGGACTCGCTGTAAATGTGTGAACGTCATTCTCTCCGGTATCAGGAAGCTGGAATTCGACCCTCAGCTTTACACCTAACTGGAGGATAAAACATCAGAAAACTCAATATTAAATATGTTTTATTGTGAAAATGGTGTAAATTAATGACCACAGGGGGAGTTCACATTTAGTTCAATAGAACTGTACAAAAGTTTTAGGCAGATGTGGAATAGATGTGGCACAGTAAGAATTTCTTCAGAAATCGGAATGTTAATAGTTTATTTTTATCAATCATCAAAATGCAAAGATAAATCTAAATCCCATCAGTATTGGGTGACCGCCCTTTGTCTTCGTCAATTCCTCTTGGCCATTTGCCACTTACACAGACTTTTTGAAGGAACTCGGCAGGAGGTTGTTCCAAACATCTTGGAGAACTGACCCCAGATCTTCTGTGTCTGAGGCTCGTCCAAATCCTTCTGTCTCTTCCTGTGATCCCAGACAGACTGGATGATGTGAGGTCAGGGTTCTGTGGGGGCCGGATCATCACCTCCAGGACTCCTCGTTCTTAGTGACGTTGGCTTTATATGTTTGGGGTCATGTCCTGATGTAGAATAAGTTTGGAGCCAATCAGAAGCCTCCCTGATGGCATCACATGATGGATAAGCATCTGCCTGGATTTCTCAGCATTGAGGACACCAATAATCCTGACCAAATCCCCAACTCCATTTGCTGGATTGCAGCCCCAAAACTAACAAGGACCCTCTACCATGCGTCATTGTTCCTGCAGACACTCATCATTGTGCCGCTCTCCAGCCCTTCATGAGCAAACTGCCTTCTGCTACAGAAAAATAATTCACATTTTGATGTTCTGAGTTGATGGCACTGCTGGACATCTTCCACTTTTGAAGAAAAGCAAGCATGATGTGTCTTTCATCTGCTGCACTAAGTTTTCTTTGTCAACCACTGCGTCTAAGGTCCTCAACATTGCTCAGTGTCCTCAATGCTGATGAGTATAAAAAGATACTTATACATCATGTAATACCATGACGGAGACGTCTTATTAGCTCCAAATGTTATTCTGCAGCAGGAAACATACAGCCAATGTTATTAATAACTATCTTCAGAGTAAAAAAAACACAAAGTCCTGGAGGTGATGATCTTCTGGCCCCACTGAGTTCTGATTTCATCATCATCGTGTTTGTTTGAGATTTCATGAAGAGACAGAAGGATTTGCCCAAGCCTCATACACAGAAGATCTGTGGTTACTTCTCCAAGATATTTGGAATAACCTCCCTGCCGAGTTTCTTCAAAAACTGTGTGCAAGCATAAGTACCTAGAAGAATTGATGAAGGCAAAGGGCTTGTCCCACTACTGGACCCCCATCTATCAGATCAGCTATTGTATCCAGGGGAAAGCAAGTATTCAGTCTCCATGCAGCACCCCTACAGGTAACATGAAGCATTGCACACTACAGTATATATACATATATACTGTATATATATATATATATATTTACTAGATGTTGGCCCAATTCAAACGCATCGGCTATTCTAGAATATGCATGTCCCCATAGTATATGGACAATGATGATTCCAGAATTCGCGGCAGACTGTGCCCGTTGCTGATTGGTCGAGGCAACCTTTATGACATCATCGTCGCCATGGCAACCATTATGACATCTACGTCGATACTGTGCCCGTCGCTGATTGGTCAAGGCGAATTCGTGGCAGACTATGCCCGTCGCTGATTGGTCGAGGCAACCTTTATGACATCATCGTCGCCATGGCAACCATTATGACATCTACGTCGATACTGTGCCCGTCGCTGATTGGTCAAGGCGAATTCGCGGCAGACTGTGCCCGTCGCTGATTGGTCGAAGCAACCTTTATGACATCATCGTCGCATGCTGTGCCCAGCGCTGATTGGTCGAGGCCTGGCGGCCTCGACCAATCAGAGACGCGGGATTTCCAGGACAGACAGGCAGAAAAACCCTTAGACAATTATATATATAGATATATGTGTGTGTGTGTGTGTGTGTTATTTCCCATCATGTTATCACATATCTGCCCTAACCTTTAGTTTCTGATAAATACAGGAGAACAATTGGAGTTTACTTATCTTTATCAGAAGACATCTCTGGTCCTTTCTGCAGAGCATAAATCTGATGGATCTTCTGGATTTCCCTTCTTTGTTTACAGGAAGCGTTATCAGTGGTAAGTGAAGATCAATCATTATTTGAGTGCGCCTACGGAACGCCCCACCTCACCAAGGCGGAGATGACGGCTTCATCCTCCAGTGATTATGGGCAAACTTCAAAGATGAGTCCACGTGTCCCGCAGCAAGACTGGCTCACACAACCACCATCCAGAGTCACCATCAAGATGGAGTGTAATCCCAACCAGATTAACGGTTCCAGGTAAGATGCAACGCTTTGCCTTTAAATATGGCAAAGAATCTCTACAAAGGAAGAGATGTTAAAATTAAAATTTTAGTTTTTTTTTAGGGGAAGGAAGTTGTTACACAGCCGACACCTGTCTCCAAGCTGTGTTTTGATCTCTGCTGTTCACCATTTAGTTGCTGCTGTCAATCACTGACACTCCTATTACACTCTCCCTCCCACAACGCAATCATGGATTATCATGGTAGCCAGAGAACTTCTGAAGGTCCTTGTCACTGCCAACTTAGTCCTATTTTAAAGTTCAGCCCAAGGCTGGGCTTTGTAGGAGAACCTCAATTTATCTACATACAGTACTACAATACTACAGTGCTGCAGTATATAGTATAATATATCGAATGAACACAAATTCCTTAGGAGGATTAACAAATAAAGTAAAAATTAAAAGGAAATGTTTAAAAAATATAAAAACATGTAACAAAATACATTTTACATCAGCCCCTCTTCTTCTACTTAAAAAAAAAAAAAATTGGCATCGTCACCTCCAATAAAGTCCAATCTATCAAAATATAAAAGTATTTAAACCGTCTATCAGAACAAGAAAAACAGAACTGAAGCACCCAAACTGCTGTTTATCAGTTAACACAATTTCCTAAATAAAATAACATAACATAAAACATTAACATAATAGTGTCCATAGTAAGCTCGAGTCAACGCGTAAAAAAAACATCGGGTCTCAAAAAACAGCAACAAAATACAATTTTTTTTAGAAGTTTCTGAATTTTATTTTTACCCTCTAAAATCACCCCCAAACAAACCGCATAATTTTGGTATCGCCATAATTGTACTGAACAGGAGAATCGTGTTACCAGATTAGTTTTATTGACCAATGAAAACCCTTCAAAAAAAACTATGGCGGAATTTTGTTTTTTCACAATTTCATCTCATTTATTTATTTTTTCCTATTTTTCTGTGCATTGTATGGTAAAAGAATGTTGTCATTCAAAACTACAACTCGTCCTACATAAAAAGAAGCCTTCAACAGAAACATGTAAAAAGTTATGGTTCTTGAAAACAATTAGTTGAAAAATGAAAGCACAAAAAACAAAACTGTCCCTTGGGTCCTTAACCCCTTTATCCCATATGACGTACTATCCCGCCGAGGTAACCTGGGACTTAATTCCCAGTGACGGGATAGTACGTCACTCATAGGTGATCAGCCGCGATCACCGGGGGAGCGTGGCCGATCGCTGCCGGGTGTCAGCTGATTATTACAGCTGACATCTGCATTATGTGTCAGGAGTGGTCACGGACCGCTCCCAGCACATTAACCCCCGGAACACTGTGATCAAACATGATCGCAGCGTTCTGGCGGCATAGGGAAGCATTGCGCAGTGAGGGGGCTCCCTGTGTGCTTCCCTGAGACCCTCGGAGCAATGCGATGTGATCGCGTTGCTCCGAGTGTCTCCTACCTCCTCCTCCCTGCAGGCCTCAGATCCAAAATGGCCGCGGGGCTCCTTCCGGGTCCTGCAGTGAGGTGGCTTTCAAGCGCCTGCACAGAGCAGGTGCCGGGAAGCCTCCCTGCAGTGCCTGTCAGATCGCTGATCTGACACAGTGCTTTGCAAAGTGTCAGATCAGCGATCTGTCACTATACAGTGATGTCCCCCCCAGGACAAAGTTAAAAAGTTAAAAAAAAAATATTTACATCTGTAAAACAAAAAATTATATATATATATATATATTGTTCCAATAAATACACTTCTTTAAATAAAAAAAAACAATAAAAGTACACATATTTAGTATCGCCGCATCCGTAGCGACCCAACCTATAAAACTGTCCCACTAGTTAACCCCTTCAGTGAACACCGTAAAAAAAAAACCAAGGCAAAAAACAACGCTTTATTATCATACTGCCGAACAAAAAGTGGAATATCACGCGATCAAAAAGACGGATATAAATATCCATGGTACTGCTGAAAACATCATCTTGTCCCGCAAAAAACGAGCCACCATACAGCATCATCAGCAAAAAAATAAAGTTATAGTCCTCAAAATAAAGCGATGCAAAAATAATTAATTTTTATATAAAACAGTTATCGTATAAAAGCGCCAAAACATAAAAAGAAAATATAAATGAGGAATTGCTGTAATCGTACTGACCCAAAGAATAAAACTGCTTTATCAATTTACTAAACATGGAACGGTATAAACACCCTCCCCAAAGAAATTCATGAATAGCTGGTTTTTGGTCATTCTGCCTCACAAAAATCAGAATAAAAAGCGATCAAAAAATGTCACATGCCCGGAGATGCTACTAATAAAAACGTCAACTCGTCCCGCAAAAAACAAGACCTCACATGACTCTGTGGACCAAAATATGGAAAAATTATAGCTTTCAAAATGTGGAAACGCAAAAAATATTTTTTGCAATAAAAAGAGTCTCTTAGTGTGTGACGGCTGCCAATCATAAAAATCCGCTAAAAAACTCGCTATAAAAGTAAATCAAACCCCCCTTCATCACCCCCTTAGTTAGGAAAAAATAATAAAATGTAAAAAAAATGTATTTATTTCCATTTTCCCATTAGGGTTAGGGTTAGGGTTGGGGCTAAAGTTAGGGTTAGGGTTGGAGCCAAAGTTAGGGTTAGGGTTGGGGTTGGGGCTAAAGTTAGGGTTAGTGTTGGGGCTAAAGTTAGGGTTAGGGTTGGGGCTAAAGTTAGGGTTAGGGCTAAAGTTAGGGTTGGGGCTACAGTTAGGGTTGGGGCTACAGTTAAGGTACCTTCACACTAAACGACGCTGCAGCGATCCAGACAACGATCCGGATCGCTGCAGCGTCGCTGTTTGGTCACTGGAGAGCTGTCACACAGACCGCTCTCCAGCGACCTGCCGGTAACCAGGGTAAACATCGGGTTCCTAAGCGCAGGGCCACGCTTAGTAACCCGATGTTTACCCTGGTTACCATCCTTAAAGTAAAAAAAACAAACGTGTCATACTTACCTTCAGCTGTCTGTCCCCGGCGCTGTGCTTCTCTGTACTGGCTGTGAGCACAGTGGCCGGAAAGCAGAGCGGTGACGTCACCGCTCTGCTTTCCGGCCGCTGTGCTCACAGTGAGTGCAGGAAAGCACAGCGCCGGGGACAGACAGCCGAAGGTAAGTATGAAGCGTTTGTTTTTTTTACTTTTACGATGGTATCCAGGGTAAACATCGGGTTCCTAAGCGCGGCCCTGCGCTTAGGAACCCGATGTTCACCCTGGTTACCAGCGAAGACATCGTTGAATCGGTGTCACACACGCCGATTCAGCGATGTCAGCGGGAGAGCCAGCGACCAAAGAAAGTGCTGGCCCTCTAGCCCCGACCAACGACATCACAGCAGGATTCTGATCGCTGCTGCGTGTCAAACTGAACGATATCGCTAGCGAGGACGCTGCAACGTCACGGTTCGCTAGCGATATCGTTTAGTGTGAAGGTACCTTTAGGGTTATGGTTGGGGCTAAAGTTAGGGTTAGGGTTGGGGCTAAAGTTAAAGTTAGGGTTGGGGCTAAAGTTAGGGTTGGGGCTACAGTTAGGGTTGGGGCTAAAGTTAGGGTTAGGGTTGGGGCTCAAGTTAGGGTTAGGGTTGGGGCTAAAGTAAAGGTACCTTCACACATAACGATATCGTTAACGATATCGTTGCTTTTTGTGACGTAGCAACGATATCGTTAAGGAAATCGTTCTGTGTGACAGCGACCAACGATCAGGCCCCTGCTGGGAGATCGTTGGTCGCTGAACAAAGTCCAGAACTTTATTTCGTCGCTGGATCTCCCGTGGACATCGCTGGATCGGTGTGTGTGACACCGATCCAGCGATGTCTTCACTGGTAACCAGGGTAAACATCGGGTAACTAAGCGCAGGGCCGCGCTTAGTAACCCGATGTTTACCCTGGTTACCATCCTAAAAGTAAAAAAAACAAACACTACATACTTACCTACCACTGTCTGTCCCCAGCGCTCTGCTTCTCTGCACTCCTCCTGTACTGGCTGTGAGCGTCGGTCAGCTGGAAAGCAGAGCGGTGACGTTACCGCTCTGCTTTCCGGCCGCTGTGCTCACAGCCAGTACAGGAGGAGTGCAGAGAAGCAGAGCGCCGGGGACAGACAGCGGTAGGTAAGTATGTAGTGTTTGTTTTTTTTACTTTTAGGATGGTAACCAGGGTAAACATCGGGTTACTAAGCGCGGCCCTGCGCTTAGTTACCCGATGTTTACCCTGGTTACCGGCATCGTTGGTCGCTGGAGAGCTGTCTGTGTGACAGCTCTCCAGCGACCAAACAGCGACGCTGCAGCGATCCGGATCGTTGTCTGGATCGCTGCAGCGTCGCTTAATGTGAAGGGGCCTTTAGAGTTTGGATTACATTTACGGTTGGAATTTGGGTTGGGATTAGGGTTAGGGGTGTGGTTAGGGTTATGGTTGGGATTAGGGGTGTGTTGAAGTTAGGGGTGTGGTTAGGGTTGGGATTAGGGTTAGGGATGTGTTGGGGTTAAGGGTTTGTTGGGGTTAGGGATGTGGCTGGGATTAGGGCTAGGGGCATGTTCGGGTTTGGGGTGTGGTTACGGTTATGGTTAGGGGTGTGTTTGGGTTAGGGTTTCAGTTAGAATTGGGGGTTTCCACTGTTTAGGCACATCAGGGGCTCTCCAAACGCGACATGGCGTCTGATCTCAATTCCAGCCAATTCTGCGTTGAAAAACTTAAACAGTGTTCCTTCCCTTCCAAGCTCTCCTGTGCGCCCAAACAGGGGTTTACCCCAACATATCAGCATACTCAGGACAAATTGGACAACAACTTTTGGGGTCCAATTTCTCCTGTTACCCTTGGGAAAATACAAAACAGGGGGCTAAAAAATACTTTTTGTGGAAAAAAAAGATTTTTTATTTTCACGGCGCTGCGTTATAAACTGTAGTGAAACACTTGGGGGTTCAAAGTTCTCACAACACATCTAGATAAGTTTCTTAGGGGGTCTACTTTCCAAAATGGTGTCACTTGTGGGGGGTTCCCACTGTTTAGGCATATCAGGGGATCTCCAAACGCAACATGGCGTCCTATCTCAATTCCAGTAAATTTTTCATTAAAAAGTCAAACAGCACTCCTTCCCTTCCGAGCTCTGCCATGTGCCCAAACAGTGGTTTACCCCCACATATGGGGTATCAGCGTACTCAGGACAAATTGCACAGCTCCTATTTGGGTTCAATTGATTATGTTACCCTTGGGAAAATAAAAAATTGGGGGCAAAATATCATTTTTGTGAAAAAATATGATTTTTTATTTTTATGGCTCTACATTATAAACTGCTGTGAAGCACTTGGTGGGTCAAAGTGTTCACCACAGATCTAGATAAGTTCATTAGGGGGTCTACTTTCCAAAATGGTGTCACTTGTGAGAGGTTTCAATGTTTAGACACATCAGGGGCTCTCCAAACGTGACATGGCGTCCTATTTCAATTCCAGTCAATTTTGCATTGAAAAGTCAAACAGCGCTCCTTCCCTTCCGAGCTCTGCCATGCGCCCAAACAGTGGTTTACCCCCACATATGGGGTATCAGCGTACTCAGGACAAATTGTGCAACAAATTTTGGGGTACAATTTCTCCTGTTACCCTTGGTAAAATAAAACAAATTGGAGCTGAAGTTAATTTTTTGTGAAAAAAAATTAAATGTTCATTTTTTTTTTAAAACATTCCAAAAATTCCTGTGAAACACCTGAAGGGTTAATAAACTTCTTGAATGTGGTTTTGAGCACCTTGTGATGTGCAGTTTTTATATTGTTGTCACACTTGGGTATTTTCTATGATATAGACCCCTCAAAGTGACTTCAAATGTGATGTGGTCCCTAAAAAAATGGTGTAAAAATGAAAAATTGCTGGTCAACTTTTAACCCTTATAACTCCCTAACAAAAAAAATGTTGGTTCCAAAATTGTGCTGATGTAAAGTAGACATGTGGGAAATGTTACTTATGAAGTATTTGTGTGACATATCTCTGTGATTTAAGGGCATAAAAATTCAAAGTTGGAAAATTGCGAAATTTTCAAAATTTTCATAAAATTTTCATTTTTTTCCACAAATAAATGCAGGTAATATCAAAGAAATTTGACTACTATCATGAAGTACAATACGTCACGAGAAAACAATGTCAGAATCACCGGGATCCATTGAAGCGTTTCAGAGTTATAACCTCATAAAGGGACAGTGGTCAGAATTGTAAAAATTGGCCCAGTCATTAACGTGCAAACCACCCTTGGGGGTTAAGGGGTTAAAGGAAATTTATCAGCAGGATTTCACTTCCCCCCCCAAACAATGTATATGCACATGTAGCTCTTTCAAAGACAAGTTCAGCAATACCTTTACATGGCCGGTCTGTTCTTCGATTACTGAGAAATCAGCGTTTTTATTAGATGCAAGCGAGGCTGATGAGCTATGATAGATCTGAAGCCTCTGTCACTCCAGCTCTATTCCTCACCCAGCACTGCACCCTCCAGCTTGACTTGACGGCTCTTTCATCTGAAGTCCCACAGTATAGAGACTGCCAGTCAAGCAGAAGGACGCATCACTTTGGTTGTGAATAGAGCTGGAGTGACAGAGGCTTCAAATCTATCATAGCTCTTCAGCCTCATTTGCATATCATACAAACACTGATTTCTCAGTAAGGGAGAAACAGACAGGCCATGTGAAGGTATTGCTGGACTTGTCTTTGAAAGAGCTACACGGGGATATTAAGAGTTTGGGGGGTAAAATCCTGTTGACAGATTCATTTTAAAGGGTTAAAGCACTATAGAAGTGTTTTCCCATTGATATGAATAAAACACCTACTCATAGAGTATTGGATGCGTTTTCAGTGTGAATTTTCTAGCAGAATCTGCTCCAAAATTTCATACGTTGTGTAACCGTAGCCTTTTGTGAGTTTTTGGAGTAGAAATGCTCGACAATACATACTTAACCGAGAGACTGGAAATTATAAAAGGAATGTGGTGTAAGTACAACGATAATGCATGATCCAGTCCACCCCAAAAAGAGTCCACCTGATCCCAATTGTTGACCTACTGGATCAAAATCCTCCTATAAAACTTGGATTTTATGCTCCAAAATCTCTTTGGAGTTTTTTAAGCAGATTTTTTTTTTCAGATTAAAAAAAAAAAGAAATTAATTTTAATTAAATTTTTTGGAGCATTTTTGTCTTCTGCCTTCGAGCCGTTTTTCAGTTTCAGTTAATACAGTGGTCGAATTTGAAGCTTTTTTTCAAGCAGAATTGATAAGTTCAGTCTCTCGGCTAAGTGGGAAAATCCGCGCCATGTGTTTTCCCATGGAAATGAATAAGAATCTTATTTACAGAGCATTTGAATCTTATTTTTTCTTTGACGATTTTTGGAGCAGAATCCGCTCTAAAATCCACATAAAGAAAAACCTTGTGTGTGAACAAGGATTAAAGTTTTGTAATATTAAATGATCAGATCTCAGCCTAGAATTAAGATATTGAAAAACGGATTTCGCATTTTTGATAAACACCTTAAAGACTTTTTACATATTTTTTTTATTCTACGTCCCCTATCAAAAGTTACGATTTTCATCGACTCAGCGGCATTTATGATGTCTAGTTACTCCTCAGCTGTAACATCAACGCTGGCGAGGAAAGAGGCGGCGGCGGCGGGAGAAAAAATGTTTTCATCCTTTGATCTTAGTTTATTTAGCAGAGAGCGCAGCTACGTGCCCGTTCTTGGCAGTCGCTGTGGATTTGATGTGGTGGCCAGTACGTGCCAGTCAACTTTGTCTAAAGTAAGGTAAAAAAAAAAAATACCAAAAGAAAATATTTTTCTATAGGAAAGCGAGAAGCAAGTCTGACAATGATGGTTCATTCATCATGTAGTAATATGACTTATTCCATCTTTCATAACGTTACAGTTTTTCGTTTATTTACTTGGTGTCATTCATGATGTTATTGGTCTGATATTAGTTTGGATTTTCTTGGGATGCTGCTCCCCCATGCTTTACACTGCATCTCTGCTCGTTTAGATTTGCTGCTTGTGTTGATGCACCACCTCTGCAGGAGGATACTCTGCTGGGAGATGTTTATGCCATATGCGTCTCTATGTTGCCACACTGTGGTTGCACTGTGGGTTGCAGCCAGTAGGAGTTTTTTTTTTCCCTAACATGTCTGGATAATGTATTGAATTTGGATCGTGAGGAAGTGGAGACAAACCTCATGGATTTACTTGTGATATCGTAATGCATAGGAGCCTAAATCCGAACCAAATAACAGTCTCATCTACTGGTAATTCATGGTATGACAGCTATGGCTCTTTCTAAATTTAGGGGGTTTATGCTATTCATAGTCCCGAAAATTACATGTTAAGTCACATTTTGTCCCACATCCAAACCCCAGGAACAGGTTGCATGAGGACAATCTGTAAACTATTGAATCTGCAACTGCAGTACAGAGAAACTTGCCCTTACCTCATCTGTAATCTGATGTAGATTCTGGTAGTAAATGTATTATTTTCCAACAGCTCCACCGCAGGAGAAATGAAGTATTACATGGTTCTCATTTCCAGGTCCTCCAGTACTAGAGAAGCTCTTTGTAAGTGCTCTCCTCACCTCCTAAAAATCGGTGATTAGCCACTTCACCGCTTTTCCACATTCCACTTTCCATTAGAATGTTTGAAGGAGGTGAAGTTTCACCCCAAAACTTGTGATCCCCGGGGCTGCTACTGTTTAATAGAGCTCAGTCTCAGCTGCTGGTGCAGACACAGCAGCCAGTACTTAGTGTTTGCAGTGTTTTACTCCACTAACCCCATTACACGCTGCAGTAAATAGCGACCGCAGCATGTAAGGAGTTTGGCAAAGTGAGATCGCTCTCTCTGTCACCCCAATGGCTCCCCGCAGGGCAATTGCGGGGAACCAATTGTTACTCTTACAATTGTTATAGTAACATAAAGTCATAAAACAAGAATAAAAATTTATAAACTTAATATCGCCGTAGTGTGCTGACTTGACTTACAGAATCAAGTTTATTCGTGAAGAAATTGAGAAGGGCGAAATTTAAAATGTAAAAAAAACTATAGCAAAATTGCTGTTTTTTTATTTCTTTCCTTAAACAGTAAATAAAAAGCCAGTTGGCCATTAAGGCTAAATTAGATGTGCACGCCCTCATCATCTCCCGCCTTGACTACTGCAACATCCTCCTCTGCGGCCTCCCTGCTAACACCCTTGCACCTCTCCAGTTCATCCTTAACTCTGCTGCCCGACTAATTCATCTCTCTCCTCGCTACTCCTCTGGTTCCCCCCCCCTGCAAATCTCTTCACTGGCTCCCATTCCCTCAGCGTATTCAGTTCAAATTACTAATACTGACCTACAAAGACATCCACAACCTGTCTCCTCCATATATCTCTGAACTAATCTCCCGATATCTTCCCTCACGTAATCTCCAGTCCTCACAAGACCTCCTTCTCCTCCACACTTACTCGCTCCTCATCCAACCGCCTCCAAGACTTCTCCCGAATATCCCCCATCCTCTGGAATTCTTTAGGCAAGACTATCCTCAGGGGTTCAGTGTAATAATAGACATCATACGGCATTATTTTATAAGCACTGTTTGGTGGTATAATCAGGGCTCTGTGGTATCATTGTTTATACTGTTGTGAATTCTGTGGCAGAGTTCACTCCTGTGGTCACAAGTGGTACTTCGGCTGATTCTCTCTGGGAGCTTCCGTTTGTGGAGGAAAGTGGTACTGCAGCTTCTGAGTTTCCTCCCTCAGGTGATCTGGTGAGCTCGTTAGCTGCTTCTCTACTTAACTCCACCTGATGCTTTGATCCATGCTTCCTGTCAATGTTCCAGTGTTGGACTTGTGTTTCTCTGGATCATTCCTGTGGCCTGCTGCTCTGCATAGCTAAGTGCTTCTTTGCTATTTGTTGCTATTTTTTCTGTCCAGCTTGTCTATTTGTTTTGCTGGAAGCTCTGGGACGCAAAGGGTGTACCTCCGTGCCGTTAGTTCGGTACGGAGGGTCTTTTTGCCCCCTTTGCGTGGTTTTCTTTAGGGTTTTGTGTAGACCGCAAAGTTATCTTTCCTATCCTCGTTCTGTCTAGAATATCGGGCCTCACTTTGCTGAATCTATTTCATCCCTACGTTTGTCTTTTCATCTTACTCACAGTCATTATATGTGGGGGGCTGCCTTTTCCTTTGGGGTATTTCTCTGAGGCAAGGTAGGCTTATTTTTCTATCTTCAGGCTAGTTAGTTTCTCAGGCTGTGCCGAGTTGCATAGGGAGCGTTAGGCGCAATCCACAGCTGCCTCTAGTTGTGTTTGGAGAGGATCAGGAATTGCGGTCTACAGAGTTTCCACGTCTCAGAGCTCGTTCTATTATTTTGGGTTATTGTCAGATCACTGTATGTGCTCTGATCGCTATGTACATTGTGTTACTGAATTGCCTATCATAACAGTACAGGAAGCCCAAAGTACTAATGATTCTCAATAGAGGGAAAAAAGAAGTTCTGAGACCATTTTTTTTCCCCTAGACATTTGGGTGGTTCAGGACACATGTATTACAATGGACATTAAAGGTCTGTCTTCATGTGTAGATCAGCTCACGGCAAGAGTTCAAGATATTCAAAATTTTGTGGTTCAGAATTCTTTGTTAGAACTGCATAGTGGATGCTTTCCTGAAACGGAAAGTACTTGCAAGCAGCATAATACAAAGAATAGCAGGTTTACCCAGAATCCTTTGCAGTAGGCAGAGCTATGCAAATCATCTCTTTCCACCCCTGTCTAATCCACAGCGCTTGGAACCGCCAAGCGTGCAATGCTGCGGATTAGTTTCTAAATTTACACAGCCAACCAATTCCTACCTGTGGACATGTGTTTCGGGCTTTAGACCCTCATCAGCACAGGGCTGGAATTGGTTGGCTGTATGGAGTGGGGCTCGGTGAGCAAGCGATACATACATGCTAGCCACCTTAGGGAGAGACCCAAGTTGGGCTAAATGTAGCGGGACGAAAGAGACCGAAAAGCCCTCTACTTAAAGGAAATACATAGTGGATGCTTTCCTGAAACGGAAAGTACTTGCAAGCAGCATAATACAAAGAATAGCAGGTTTACCCAGAATCCTTTGCAGTAGGCAGAGCTATGCAAATCATCTCTTTCCACCCCTGTCTAATCCACAGCGCTTGGAACCGCCAAGCGTGCAATGCTGCGGATTAGTTTCTAAATTTACACAGCCAACCAATTCCTACCTGTGGACACGTGTTTCGGGCTTTAGGCCCTCATCAGCACAGGGCTGGAATTGGTTGGCTGTATGGATTACCCAGGATTCTGGGTAAACCTGCTATTCTTTGTATTATGCTGCTTGCAAGTACTTTCCGTTTCAGGAAAGCATCCACTATGTATTTCCTTTAAGTAGAGGGCTTTTCGGTCTCTTTCGTCCCGCTACATTTAGCCCAACTTGGGTCTCTCCCTAAGGTGGCTAGCATGTATATATCGCTTGCTCACCGAGCCCCACTCCATACAGCCAACCAATTCCAGCCCTGTGCTGATGAGGGCCTAAAGCCCGAAACACGTGTCCACAAGTAGGAATTGGTTGGCTGTGTAAATTTAGAAACTAATCCGCAGCATTGCACGCTTGGCGGTTCCAAGCGCTGTGGATTAGACAGGGGTGGAAAGAGATGATTTGCATAGCTCTGCCTACTGCAAAGGATTCTGGGTAAACCTGCTATTCTTTGTATTATGCTGCTTGCAAGTACTTTCCGTTTCAGGAAAGCATCCACTATGTATTTCCTTTAAGTAGAGGGCTTTTCGGTCTCTTTCGTCCCGCTACATTTAGCCCAACTTGGGTCTCTCCCTAAGGTGGCTAGCATGTATGTATCGCTTGCTCACCGAGCCCCACTCCATACAGCCAACCAATTCCAGCCCTGTGCTGATGAGGGCCTAAAGCCCGAAACACGTGTCCACAGGTAGGAATTGGTTGGCTGTGTAAATTTAGAAACTAATCCGCAGCATTGCACGCTTGGCGGTTCCAAGCGCTGTGGATTAGACAGGGGTGGAAAGAGATGATTTGCATAGCTCTGCCTACTGCAAAGGATTCTGGGTAAACCTGCTATTCTTTGTATTATGCTGCTTGCAAGTACTTTCCGTTTCAGGAAAGCATCCACTATGTATTTCCTTTAAGTAGAGGGCTTTTCGGTCTCTTTCGTCCCGCTACATTTAGCCCAACTTGGGTCTCTCCCTAAGGTGGCTAGCATGTATGTATCGCTTGCTCACCGAGCCCCACTCCATACAGCCAACCAATTCCAGCCCTGTGCTGATGAGGGCCTAAAGCCCGAAACACGTGTCCACAGGTAGGAATTGGTTGGCTGTGTAAATTTAGAAACTAATCCGCAGCATTGCACGCTTGGCGGTTCCAAGCGCTGTGGATTAGAAAGGGGTGGAAAGAGATGATTTGCATAGCTCTGCCTACTGCAAAGGATTCTGGGTAAACCTGCTATTCTTTGTATTATGCTGCTTGCAAGTACTTTCCGTTTCAGGAAAGCATCCACTATGTATTTCCTTTAAGTAGAGGGCTTTTCGGTCTCTTTCGTCCCGCTACATTTAGCCCAACTTGGGTCTCTCCCTAAGGTGGCTAGCATGTATGTATCGCTTGCTCACCGAGCCCCACTCCATACAGCCAACCAATTCCAGCCCTGTGCTGATGAGGGTCTAAAGCCCGAAACACGTGTCCACAGGTAGGAATTGGTTGGCTGTGTAAATTTAGAAACTAATCCGCAGCATTGCACGCTTGGCGGTTCCAAGCGCTGTGGATTAGACAGGGGTGGAAAGAGATGATTTGCATAGCTCTGCCTACTGCAAAGGATTCTGGGTAAACCTGCTATTCTTTGTATTATGCTGCTTGCAAGTACTTTCCGTTTCAGGAAAGCATCCACTATGTATTTCCTTTAAGTAGAGGGCTTTTCGGTCTCTTTCGTCCCGCTACATTTAGCCCAACTTGGGTCTCTCCCTAAGGTGGCTAGCATGTATGTATTGTTAGAACCGAGAATTCCTATTCCAGATTTGTTTTTTGGAGATAGAACTAAATTTCTGAGTTTCAAGAATAATTGTAAACTGTTTCTGGCTTTGAAACCTCGCTCCTCTGGTGACCCAGCGCAACAGGTTAGGATCGTCATTTCTTTTTTGCGTGGCGACCCTCAGGACTGGGCATTTTCTCTTGCGTCAGGAGATCCTGCATTGAGTGATATCGATGCGTTTTTCCTGGCGCTTGAATTGCTGTACGATGAGCCTAATTCAGTAGATCAGGCAGAAAAAAATTTGCTGGCTCTTTGTCAGGCTCAGGATGAGATAGAGCTATATTGCCAGAAATTTAGAAAATGGTCCGTGCTCACTCAATGGAATGAATCTGCGCTTGCAGCCATTTTCAGAAAGGGTCTCTCTGAAGCCATTAAGGATGTCATGGTGGGATTTCCTATGCCCGCTGGTTTGAATGAGTCTATGTCTTTGGCCATTCAGATCGGTCGACGCTTGCGTGAGCGTAAATCTGTGTACCATTTGGCGGTATTACCTGAGATTAAACCTGAGCCTATGCAGTGCGATAGGACTATGACCAGAGTTGAACGGCAAGAACACAGACGTCTGAATGGGCTGTGTTTCTACTGTGGTGATTCCACTCATGCTATCTCTGATTGTCCTAAGCGCACTAAGCGGTTCGCTAGGTCTGCCGCCATTGGTACTGTACAGTCAAAATTTCTTCTGTCCGTTACCTTGATATGCTCCTTGTCGTCGTATTCTGTCATGGCGTTTGTGGATTCAGGCGCTGCCCTGAATTTGATGGACTTGGATTATGCTAAACGTTGTGGGTTTTTATTGGAGCCCTTGCAGTGTCCTATTCCATTGAGAGGAATTGATGCTACACCTTTGGCCAAGAATAAGCCTCAATACTGGACCCAGCTGACCATGTGCATGGCACCTGCACATCAGGAAGTTATTCGCTTTCTGGTGTTGCATAATCTGCATGATGTGGTCGTGTTGGGGTTGCCATGGCTACAAGCCCATAATCCAGTATTGGATTGGAATTCCATGTTGGTGTCCAGCTGGGGTTGTCAGGGGGTACATGGTGATGTTCCATTTCTGTCAATTTCGTCATCCACCCCTTCTGAGGTTCCAGAGTTCTTGTCTGATTACCGGGATGTATTTGATGAGCCCAAGTCCGATGCCCTGCCTCCGCATAGGGATTGTGATTGTGCTATCAATTTGATTCCTGGTAGTAAATTCCCAAAAGGTCGACTGTTTAATTTATCCGTGCCTGAGCACACCGCTATGCGCAGTTATGTGAAGGAATCCCTGGAGAAGGGGCATATTCGCCCGTCATCGTCGCCATTAGGAGCAGGGTTCTTTTTTGTAGCCAAGAAGGATGGTTCGCTGAGACCGTGTATAGATTACCGCCTTCTTAATAAGATCACTGTTAAATTTCAGTACCCCTTGCCATTGTTATCTGATTTGTTTGCTCGGATTAAGGGGGCTAGTTGGTTCACTAAGATAGATCTTCGTGGTGCGTATAATCTGGTGAGAATCAGGCAAGGCGATGAATGGAAAACTGCATTTAATACGCCCGAGGGTCATTTTGAGTATCTAGTGATGCCGTTCGGACTTGCCAATGCTCCATCAGTGTTTCAATCCTTTATGCATGACATCTTCCGTGAGTACCTGGATAAATTCCTGATTGTGTACTTGGATGACATTTTGATCTTCTCGGATGATTGGGAGTCTCATGTGAAGCAGGTCAGAACGGTTTTTCAGGTCCTGCGTGCTAATTCTTTGTTTGTGAAGGGATCAAAGTGTCTCTTTGGTGTGCAGAAGGTTTCATTTTTGGGGTTCATCTTTTCCCGTTCTACTATCGAGATGGATCCGGTTAAGGTCCAAGCCATCCATGATTGGACTCAGCCGACATCTCTGAAAAGTCTGCAAAAGTTCCTGGGCTTTGCTAATTTTTATCGTCGCTTCATCTGCAATTTTTCTAGTGTTGCCAAACCGTTGACCGATTTGACCAAGAAGGTTGCTGATTTGGTCAATTGGTCTTCTGCTGCTGTGGAAGCTTTTCAAGAGTTGAAGCGTCGTTTTTCTTCTGCCCCTGTGTTGTGTCAACCAGATGTTTCTCTTCCGTTCCAGGTCGAGGTTGATGCTTCTGAGATTGGAGCAGGGGCTGTTTTGTCACAGAGAGGTTCTGGTTGCTCAGTGATGAAACCATGCGCTTTCTTTTCCAGGAAGTTTTCGCCTGCTGAGCGAAATTATGATGTGGGCAACCGAGAGTTGCTGGCCATGAAGTGGGCATTCGAGGAGTGGCGTCATTGGCTTGAAGGAGCTAAGCATCGCGTGGTGGTATTGACTGATCATAAGAACTTGACTTATCTCGAGTCTGCCAAGTGCTTGAGTCCTAGACAAGCTCGTTGGTCGTTGTTTTTTGCCCGTTTTGACTTTGTGATTTCGTACCTTCCGGGCTCTAAAAATGTGAAGGCGGATGCTCTGTCTAGGAGTTTTGTGCCCGACTCTCCGGGTTTATCTGAGCCGGCGGGTATCCTCAAGGAAGGAGTAATTGTGTCTGCCATCTCCCCTGATTTGCGGCGGGTGCTGCAAAAATTTCAGGCTAATAAACCTGATCGTTGCCCAGCGGAGAAACTGTTTGTCCCTGATAGGTGGACGAATAGAGTTATCTCTGAACTTCATTGTTCGGTGTTGGCTGGTCATCCTGGAATCTTTGGTACCAGAGAGTTAGTGGCTAGATCCTTTTGGTGGCCCTCTCTGTCGCGGGATGTGCGTACTTTTGTGCAGTCCTGTGGGATTTGTGCTCGGGCTAAGCCCTGCTGTTCTCGTGCCAGTGGGTTGCTTTTGCCCTTGCCGGTCCCGAAGAGGCCTTGGACACATATCTCTATGGATTTTATTTCTGACCTTCCCGTTTCTCAAAAGATGTCAGTCATTTGGGTGGTCTGTGATCGCTTTTCTAAGATGGTCCATCTGGTACCCTTGTCTAAATTGCCTTCCTCCTCTGATTTGGTGCCTTTGTTCTTCCAGCATGTGGTTCGTTTACATGGCATTCCAGAGAATATTGTTTCTGACAGAGGTTCCCAGTTTGTTTCGAGGTTTTGGCGAGCCTTTTGTGGTAGGATGGGCATTGACTTGTCTTTTTCCTCGGCTTTCCATCCTCAGACTAATGGCCAGACCGAACGAACCAATCAGACCTTGGAAACATATCTGAGATGCTTTGTTTCTGCTGATCAGGATGACTGGGTGTCCTTTTTGCCTTTGGCTGAGTTCGCCCTTAATAATCGGGCCAGCTCGGCTACCTTGGTTTCGCCGTTTTTCTGCAATTCTGGGTTCCATCCTCGTTTCTCTTCAGGACAGGTTGAGTCTTTGAACTGTCCTGGTGTGGATACTGTGGTGGACAGGTTGCAGCAGATTTGGACTCAGGTAGTGGACAATTTGACCTTGTCCCAGGAGAAGGCTCAACTTTTCGCTAATCGCAGACGCCGTGTGGGTCCCCGACTTCGTGTTGGGGATCTGGTTTGGTTATCTTCTCGTCATATTCCTATGAAGGTTTCCTCTCCTAAGTTTAAACCTCGTTTTATTGGTCCGTATAGGATTTCTGAGGTTCTTAATCCTGTGTCTTTTCGTCTGACCCTTCCAGATTCTTTTTCCATACATAACGTATTCCATAGGTCATTGTTGCGGAGATACGTGGCACCTGTGGTCCCATCTGTTGAGCCTCCTGCCCCGGTTTTGGTGGAGGGGGAATTGGAGTATGTTGTGGAGAAGATTTTGGATTCTCGTCTTTCAAGACGGAAACTCCAGTATCTGGTTAAATGGAAGGGTTATGCTCAGGAAGATAATTCCTGGGTTTTTGCCTCTGATGTCCATGCTCCCGATCTTGTTCGTGCCTTTCATGTGGCTCATCCTGGTCGGCCTGGGGGCTCTGGTGAGGGTTCGGTGACCCCTCCTCAAGGGGAGGTACTGTTGTGAATTCTGTGGCAGAGTTCACTCCTGTGGTCACAAGTGGTACTTCGGCTGATTCTCTCTGGGAGCTTCCGTTTGTGGAGGAAAGTGGTACTGCAGCTTCTGAGTTTCCTCCCTCAGGTGATCTGGTGAGGTCGTTAGCTGCTTCTCTACTTAACTCCACCTGATGCTTTGATCCATGCTTCCTGTCAATGTTCCAGTGTTGGACTTGTGTTTCTCTGGATTATTCCTGTGGCCTGCTGCTCTGCATAGCTAAGTGCTTCTTTGCTATTTGTTGCTATTTTTTCTGTCCAGCTTGTCTATTTGTTTTGCTGGAAGCTCTGGGACGCAAAGGGTGTACCTCCGTGCCGTTAGTTCGGTACGGAGGGTCTTTTTGCCCCCTTTGCGTGGTTTTCTTTAGGGTTTTGTGTAGACCGCAAAGTTATCTTTCCTATCCTCGTTCTGTCTAGAATATCGGGCCTCACTTTGCTGAATCTATTTCATCCCTACGTTTGTCTTTTCATCTTACTCACAGTCATTATATGTGGGGGGCTGCCTTTTCCTTTGGGGTATTTCTCTGAGGCAAGGTAGGCTTATTTTTCTATCTTCAGGCTAGTTAGTTTCTCAGGCTGTGCCGAGTTGCGTAGGGAGCGTTAGGCTCAATCCACAGCTGCCTCTAGTTGTGTTTGGAGAGGATCAGGAATTGCGGTCTACAGAGTTTCCACGTCTCAGAGCTCGTTCTATTATTTTGGGTTATTGTCAGATCACTGTATGTGCTCTGATCGCTATGTACATTGTGTTACTGAATTGCCTATCATAACATTATACACTGTAGTAATTAATAATAGGGGCACTATTGTCAGGTGTATTGTTGCACTGTATGATTGCATTATTTCTGCACTATATGGCGGCGTCACTGTTCTCAGTTACTGTATGACATGTTTATTTGTACACTATGGGATTGAATCATTTAGCTACTGTTTGGTTTTGAAAATCAGGCCTATATCGCATGTATAATTGTAAACTATATGATTCACAATGGCCACTGCTCTATGCCATGTATACCGCTGCCCTGTCTTATTGACTTATTTGTACACTATATGGCGGTGGTATTGTTCTCAGGTACTGTCTGGCATGTTTATTTATGTAGTATATGACTGAACTATTCCTGCACCATATGGTTGTTGTGCTGTTCTCAGGCATTTTTTTGGACACTGTATGACTGAATTAGTTGAGCAGTGTACGGTGGTTTTATCTGGCACTGTATGGCATGTTTATTTCTATACTGAATTTGTGTGACTGAATAATTTAGGTACTATACAGGGATGGCACTATTCTTAAGCACTGTATGGTTTTGGTAATCAGGTTCTGAATTTGGCTTATTTTCATATTGTATGATTTTATTACGGTATTTGTGCACTATGTGGTGGTTGTAGTACTGTTCCCAGGCACTATACGGTATGTTTACTTGTACACTGTGTGATTCAAAACTATGGACACTGTATGGCATATGAATTCGTATGTGATGGGATTGAATTATATGGGCATTGTATGGTACAATATACCCTGGACGTCACTATAAGGTCCTCCACAGGGCACCACGAGTGATCTGGATACTAGAGATTTATAGTTCTCATTTTTTTCTAAAACATTTTATGTAGACCAAATAGTGGTATTACGGTACCTTTATAAAATGTTCTGCTATTTTCCATTTCCTAAAAAGTCTAAAAGCATTCCGGTCTTTATTTCTAGGAATTCCCCAGATGACTGCAGTATGGCAAAAGGAGGCAAAATGGGCAGCGGATCAGAGCCTATGGGAATCAACTACGGCAGCTACATAGAAGAAAAACACATACCACCCCCCAATATGACAACCAATGAACGTAGAGTGATCGTGCCAGCTGGTAAGTCAACTTGGCAAAATTATTTCGGTCATCTTTGCTTTTCGACAAAAGTAGAGTCTCTCAACCTAAATTAGACATTTTGAATGGAAATACTCTTTATTTCCTTGTTGAATCCTCCAAAAACCTGCATCGAGATGTTCAATATCTTCAGTAGTATCTCACATGGTGAGGAAGAGGCTTTGGTAAAAGGTGGGGTCTGAAAGAAAACTCAAGACGGTATCTCTTCTACTACTCGTTTTACCCACAACCATTTTTGTTGAGTCTTATTCTGCCTCAACATTGCTACATTTGCGTTGACGGAAAGTTTTTCAACCCACCCGGTCCCAAGAGCCATATCAAATGGAACTCCGATTATTGCAACTCCCGAAATCTGTGATCCTCCAAGCTATAGTGTGTTTTATCTCTTTGGCTGAAATCACAGTCTGTGCTTTATGGAGAATTTTGGTTAAATGAGAGCTCCAGACGGTACATAAATGATGTAGATCTCGAGGTGGCTCCACCAATACTGGCTGTGGATTGGAGATTTAGAGCTGAAGCAAATGATCACCACTTTTTAAGACTGATCAAAGACATTGACCGATTGCACAAAATCTAAAAATTATTCTTGACATTTTACAGTGTTCATGTTATGGATGTGAGTCGCCCACCTGGGCAGTGGGTTACTCGGTACTGAGTCCGGTCGCTCTTAAAGGGGATGTCACGGTGGCTGAGACCCGTTCCGTGGCCCTGGGCGCTCACTTAAAGGGGGAACGGTCTTTAAGGGGAATTTTGGTGATAAAGTCTATTGTTCATGATGCCACCTGTGGTTTTCGATCATTAGAGACCGATGCCGCTTAAAGGGGTCCTCTGGGGTGATGACATGGTGGCTGGATGCAGGGTCCCCAGGGCTCCCAAGGTGTATAGGCGGGATGATAGTTTGCTGGTAAATAACTGGAGGACACAGTGTTGTAATGTCTTTACCTAGTTTAATGGTGGTAGTAGTCCGCAGTCTAGGGTACCAGGTACAGGTATCCTGTGGTCCAGCCGGCTCGGAGGCAATGGGAGAATCTCCTTCCCAGTTGAGGGAAGGAGACTTCAACTCCTACGTGGCTGCTCGGCCTCCCAGTCTGTTCCAGATGTCCTTCTCCTATCTCTCCCTCCTGGAGACTCTCTACCTACTTACTGACTCCTCCTCGACACCAGAATGCCTATAGCTAAGGGAAGCTCCCCTGAATCCGGGTCCTGAGCTCCCCCTTCTGGCCTGGATTTGGAATGTGTTGTGTTTGGGTGTTTTACCTGGTAAAGAGAACTCCATTGCCTCCAAGCATCATATTACCCTCCCCGAAGGGAAGGCAACATCACTATAACAACCGGTTACCTGGGGTTTTACAGATGGACCATCTATAATCATCTGATGGTCCACGTGGGGTCTCCCAAATAACTGACAAACCTGCTTCAAATATCCCTGAAGTTGTCCACCTTCTGCTCTCGTGACTTGTTCTCTTTCTTAGAAATTGCCTGTTTCCTCTTCACTTTTTCTTCTTGGAATTTGGATGTCATGGGTGGTACATAAATTTGGATGAGTACCAAAAACTATGTAGATCTTTTATACTGAGTATAGACTGGACAGCTACACCCAAAGCAAGTGACTAACACTTTTCAAGACTTGATCAAAGATGTTGACCATTTTCACACTACCCAAAAAAATATTCTAAACATTCTAGAGTATTCAGATTATGAATGGACTACTGTAATCATCTGATGGTCTACGTAGGGCCTCCCAAATGATTGAGAATCTTGCTTCAAATCAAGTTGTCCACCCTCTGCTCTCATAACTGGTTTTCTTTCTTAGAATTTAACTGTTTCCTCTTGTAAATTATCGCAAAGGAAAGGTTAGAGGCAGAGGCGTTGCTGGGGGTTCAGATCTGGGCTGGCAAAACATCTAAGTCGGCCTCTAACCAGAGTCCTGTCATGACGCAATGACGTCACCACGCTAGGATTCTGACCTTCCTGTGCGTACGCCGGTGACTCGGTCATTGCATCATCCTGCCATGGCTGAGAGCGATGGTTCAGGGAGATCATGTCTCCCTGCTCTATTGTAGAGCTTAACTGTATCGGTGTGCTGTAGTGTAGCTTGGGTGGGACACTTTGAGTGTTGGTCATAGAAACTTCCACTCCACTATCATAAGAGCAACTTCGCGAATCTTTCGAATTATCTGAGTGGTCATCAACTTGATCCTGAATTCCCCTTCTGAGTTCAAAGATATTTCTTGTACTCATAAACCAAAATAATATGAAGCGTGCTCTTCATATCACCAATCCCTCCTTCTTGTTAAAAGCATTGAGCTCATAGACTCGGCGGTAACAAATATTTTTGGAATTGATTGTTGTTCAGCAGATCTGCAGACACTTTGGCAGGAAGAGCTCATGGTGTATTTATAATACCTCCAGTCTTTTTGGATTCATACCGAATGGGTGTTGACTATGCCATTTTTTTTTATTTGGCTGGACTTTTTGTATAGTCTATTCGAGCCAGCAAGCGTTCCATTAATTATCATAAAGGTTAATTGTGCTCCACAAAAGAGAATGAATTCAACTCCAGATCTCCTGCTCTCTTCGAGGTTTTCAACAGCAGCTTGGAAATATTTATTTTCTAACGAAAATTCATGATGAATGGTCCTGAATTTTTGGGGGCGAAATCGAGGCAGCTGTCCCACATCCAGGTGTTTTTACATTTCTTCCTTTCACTGCCTGGATGTGCTTGCTCAGCAAAGGGCTGGATCAGTGGCAAAGCCAAGCACATATTTTCCTGAATAGCTAATTGTGCAGATTGTCTTTTAAGTTTCTAGACTGTGTAAATGCGTAGTACTAATCATTACAGGGCTGCAGAAGAAATATTATGAACCGCGGCAGCCGGGAAGTTAGTCCAAACCGTAAATAGCTTCATCTTGAAGTTTGAGGAGGTTGAAGTAATATAAGAAGTCTTTATTTTTTTGGTTCTTCAAATAGTTATATAATATACGTTGATGACCTTTAGAAAAGGTAGAATGAAATGTGTTATAGCAAATGTCGGTGCTCTTAGAAGGTAAATGCAAATCTCTTAAAAAACAGGACTCCCTGCAACAGATGTAGTAGATATCTTAGAGAGGCACCACTTTAATATGATCTGGAGTCCAAAAATTCTGAAACTTTGGCAGCAGGTCTACAGCTTCAAAAATACTCAATTGGCTGTATCAGGGAACATTGTTCTAATCAGGGGTGTAACAAAAGACGGGGCAAAAGCTGTAGTCACACCCAAGCCCTAAATTATTCCAAAAGCTCTGCCTGTTTTGTCTACTTGTAGCCCCTGATGCTATGAATGGCATGTGACTAGAGGTAAGTGAATAAATTCGAATGGAATTACAAAAATCCACATTTGCCAAAATGCGGAATTTTGTTATAATTTGCTTCCACACGGATTCCGTGAGATGGCTACAGCTGGATGCCACTTTTTCTGAACCATCAAAATGTTAAAAAATGTATATACTCACTTTACCGTTCTCTTCCCTGCCATGCCAAGTCACCTATCTAGTCCTCGTTGTCACTGGTGCTGAAAGGCCAGGCTTTAGTGAGGCCTGGGCAAAATATTTACAAACAGGCTGAAGGTCATGGCTTCATGATGTCATAGTTTTTTGGGTTTTTT
Organism: Ranitomeya imitator; assembly: GCF_032444005.1. Taxonomy (NCBI): domain Eukaryota; kingdom Metazoa; phylum Chordata; class Amphibia; order Anura; family Dendrobatidae; genus Ranitomeya; species Ranitomeya imitator. The sequence goes on from NC_091284.1 coordinate 34,856,831, forward strand.
TTCATACCAGACTGAGCCCTTTTAAAAGTTATATTTTTTTTTCCTGGGCTGCCCCTTTACCAGTAGGGCAGTCCAATGCAACTTTGGACACAGGCGGAACTTACGTTTGAATTTATAAAATGACAAAATGCTAACCAGTAGCTGGAAGGTGTGAAGTCTACAAGGTCTTTTCATCTCTTATAATTGTGGGTAAAAAATGACTGTAAAACTTTTTAGAAGCAATAACCCAAAACTACAATCAAAACAGTCCTCTAGAAGGGTAGTCCTCTCAAAGAATCATCTTCTCAAAGTCATAATATTGAGGTTTTGACGTATAAGGTAAATAAAGAAAAATTAAGAAAAAAAATATGGTGGGCTAACCCACCACTTCAAGACAACATTAGATTATTGACTTGTCGGATTCACACGTCAAACTCAACTTGAGGTTCACTAATGATCTAGATCACTCTACAGGCAAAAAAAGAAAGACCTAGATGCATACAAATATGTGTCCATAAAACATGACAACGTAAATTAATATTTTTGTTTGTCTGTGTCCCTTTGTAGACCCCACCTTGTGGAGCACAGAGCATGTCCGACAGTGGCTGGAATGGGCAATCAAAGAATATGGACTCCCAGATGTTGACGTGATGCTTTTCCAAAACATCGACGGGAAAGAACTGTGCAAAATGACCAAAGAAGACTTTCAAAGACTCACGTCATGCTACAATGCAGAGATCCTCCTGTCTCATCTTCACTACCTCAGAGAAAGTATGATAATCCTAGATCATATTCTATCCAATGACTGCTATTCTTCATTATCTTCAGTGTTCACAGTTTAGTTTTCCTTTTGTGCTTTGTTTACACTAATGTTCTTGGTTCCATTGGGTTTTCTCAAGATAAGTCAAACCTCCACCACTGTTCTTGCTGTCAGTGATGATAGGAACCTGTCGGAAACCTGATGAACATCATTAGAAGTCAATGAGATCAAGAGGATTTGCTTGAAATTGGATCTACCATGGCTCTGTTACTGGAGGCCATTTTGAACATGGCCTTACACACGTAGTATGTGTTCCCACTAGCATCACAGTTTCTGTTTATGTTGGAGCCATAAGTGCTGTGATGGATCCATTTTCCAACATCAAAACCAATATTGACGGACCTCGTTGACCCTCTTACTGATTTCATTGGTGTTCAGATATCTTGGACAACAGACAACCGTTTGGCTCTACAGACTTCACTACTGTTATTGCCAAAATATTGAAAAGCGTGATAGAAATCTTTTTGGAACTCCTGAATGAAACTGTAAACAAAGCACTAATTATTTATAATTTATGTATTCTTAAAGGGTTATCTAATCATAGACAACCCTTTTTCAGTGTCTCCAGTGTGATCAACCGATTTCCCTGGATCTCTTTCTTGGTACTTCCAGCAAACATATGATCTTGCAGACGAAGCTGTGGCCAGTGAAGCTCCATTCTGGCTCAGAGAAAAGGGTCCAAGGCCGGGTTCCCTCTTTAAGATGTCCATATTCACTGAGCAGATGGACAGAGGTTGTCTTCTCTAGATAACCCCTTTAATTTATCGTTAATCGTTTTGAGCCTTTTTTTCAATGGTCAATTTTTTCAAATAATCATAAGGGTCATTGTTTTGTTTTTTTTATTTTATTGATGTACTATTAAATGGTTGAGGATCTGCATACAAAAATCAACGCATATACCAAACAACTAAAAACCAAAATAATAATATAAAAAAAGTTAACAATATAATCTAGTAACTTGAAAAAAACAATTTTAAGGCAAAAAAACAAGAACATTTTGTGATTTTAATTTATTTTAACTTTTTTTGCAGAGGGCAAAAATGATTTATTGTTTTTTTTATTATTATTAAAGCCCAGGCAATAATTACGGTAATAATAGTCTATTCCAAACATTAAAGTTGTACAATTCTGATTTAGACGTTATACACAAAGCAAAACTTGCCGTATAGCCGGAGTCCAAGTATCGCTATATGCAGCACCATGAAGACATTCTCACCTATCATTGTCTATCATATTCAGATGAAATCCAATAAGCAAAAACTTAGCTGGCCTTCAAAGGATATTGGACGGTACAGTACATGTGAATTGCAGTGGTGTAACTAGAGTCCAATGGGCCCCGGTAGCATTCTAGATCCTGCGAAGATATATGTGTTTGCCCTCTCGAGTAACAATGTCCTCTATCCAGGGACCCTTTCCTATAATAATGACCCCCATGCTGGCCCCTTCCTGTTATAATGTCCTCCATTCTGGCTAATTCCTTTAATAATGTCCTCCATCCTGGCCACTTAATATAATAATGTCCCCCATCCTGGCCCCTTCTTGTTATAATTTCCCCCATCTTGGCCCCTTCTGGCTATAATGTCCTCCATCCTGCCCCCATCCTGACCCCTTCCTGTTATAATGTTCTCTATCCTGGCCCCTTTCGGTTATAATGTCCTCCATCCTGCCCCCATCCTGACCCCTTCCTGTTATAATGTTCTCTATCCTGGCCCCTTCTGGCTATAATGTCCTCCATCCTGCCCCCATCCTGACCCCTTCCTGTTATAATGTTCTCTATCCTGGCCCCTTTCGGTTATAATGTCCTCCATCCTGCCCCCATCCTGACCCCTTCCTGTTATAATGTTCTCTATCCTGGCCCCTTCTGGCTATAATGTCCTCCATCCTGCCCCCATCCTGACCCCTTCCTGTTATAATGTTCTCTATCCTGGCCCCTTTCGGTTATAATGTCCTCCATCCTGCCCCCATCCTGACCCCTTCCTGTTATAATGTTCTCTATCCTGGCCCCTTCTGGCTATAATGTCCTCCATCCTGCCCCCATCCTGACCCCTTCCTGTTATAATGTTCTCTATCTTGGCCCCTTCCGGTTATAATGTCCTCCATCCTGCCCCCTTTCCATAATAATGTAAACCATCCTGGGCCCCTTCCAGGTATAATGTCTTCTATCATTGGCCTTTTCCAGGTATAATGTCCCCTATCCTGGGTCCCTTTCAGTAATAATGTCACACATCCTGGTATAATATGCTCTATCCTGGTCTCCTTCATGGTATGATTTCCCCTATCCTGGGCCCCTTCCATCCTGGGCCCCTTAATATGTATCACCCATCCTGGCATAGTGTCCTTCATACTGGGCCCCTTCCGGTAAACTATGACCCTCATCCTGGTATAATGTCTCCCATCTTCGACCGGTTCCAGTAATAATGTCCCTATTTTGTGACTCTCCAACAAATTAAAAAAAAAAGATTCTACTCACCTTCCCCTACTCCCGAGCCATGTGGCATCCTCTTGCATAGCCTGCACAGAAGCCGGGAGCGGACTTCAGCCTGCCAGCGACAGGCGGTGCATGATGTTGCTGCCACGTGCTCCCGATGACTGGCATGCCGACGTCAGCTGCCATGTAGGGACCTGACGGGTCTCTGCGCCGCAATACATTTCAGTTTGATGTGCGCCCCGCAGACTCCCATCCAGCTGAAATAGCTGCTGATATCGGAGGGCCGCCCTCCCGCAAAGGCCCAGTGTCATTACGCCCATGGTGCAGTGGGGTCCACAGATTATTATGGGTGCTGCATTAAAGGAGATCTGATAATACAATCTGTTCAGACAGTTAAACAGATCTCTCAGACCTGATGAAGCTGGTGTACTTACATTGAAAATAAATTTCAGTGTGGCTGTAGAATCATATTTCCTGCCTGATATTAAAATGAGCATTTTAGGAGTCCAGCTCTGGCTCCAGCTGGACTCCTAAAATGCTCATTTTAATATCAGGAATACGCATGTACAACCCTTCTTACAACAATTTTTTTTTAATAGTAATTACACCGGCCTCATCAGGTGTAAGACATTCATTTCAATTCGTTCATTAAATTGTGAAATCTGGTGACAGATTTAACCCTTTAAGGGTACAGTTTATCGAAAATTTTACTAAGGCAGTGCGCATAAGCCCCCAAAAATATAACAATCATTTTTTTTCTAAAACATTTTTTTTAAAGAATTTTCAATGGTAATATTATGGATAAACGAAAATCTGTACTTTTTTTTTTTAAAGGGGTTTAAATAATGTTTATTAATTAATATTTAATTAGAGTTGGCCAGAAAATCAATCATAATAATCTATAATATTTTTTGATAAAATAATTATAAATACGAGAAAAACGGAAGTATAGATAAAAAGAGAATTAAAAAAATGGAAAAAAAAAGCTTTGTAAAAAAAGTTATATATTTGATTATTAATACTATTATTATTGAAAATTTGAACCTTTTTAGATATTATATAAGACTCTTCTCTATAAAATATTTTATGTACAGGTAAAATATTTTCAGATTTCAAACTATGTTAATTATTATATAGTAATGTTTTACTCTCAAAAATGTTCCTAAAAAAGATCCTAAACTTTTTTTTTTTTTTAGCTTAAAGAGATCCCGATGATCACCTGGTCAAAAGTTTCCAGTTTTTTTATTTATTTTGTTCCTGCTGCTCCCCTGAATATTTTCTTTTTTTAACTCTGCAGTACAGTTCCATAAATACAGGCTTTTTTAATTCAGGGCTAATTTTTATGGTCTTTACCAAGGGGGTGTGGATTACAGGAAGCTCGGGGGCGTGTCTAACAGGATGCTCAAGGGCGTGTCATTAGACTGCTCCGCATAATTGACCTGTTAGTCACGCCCTCTTAAAAATAAAAATTCTTAAAGATTAGCACTAAATAAAAAGGCCCATATCTATGGACTCGTATTCCGGGGAGCAGTAGGATTCAAATAAGAGCAAAATCTGGCCACTTTTGACCTGGTGACAGGTTTTCTTTAAGGACCTCTTCATTTTTCTTTTTTTTTTTTTTCAATTTGGTGTTGCTTTGTTTTGTTTTGCAGCTCCTCTTCCACATTTGACTTCAGATGATGTTGATAAGGCCTTACAAAACTCGCCACAATTAATGCATGCTAGAAACACAGGTAATAAATCCATTGATAGATCTGCGAGTAGTTGGGTTATCAAATCTATATTGTCCAGCTCTTCTGTCGCAATTTCCAATGTCATGAATTCGTTATCATTTTGTCCTGATTTTAAGAGAGAATCCATACTAAAAATGTATTTCCCAGACCAATACCTTTTTTTCGTCTGGTTTCTTGCATTTGGGTCTGTATCTGTGTCGTGCGTTAGGGTTACTGGAGTCCATAGTTGGCCAACAGGGCTATTGCCTCCTTGTCCTAGAGTGAGAATTATTTTCCTTGTTTTTAGATATCTACTGGAAGTAAACGGTATTAATGTTAAAGGGGACTCTAAAATTGATGGCCTATCCTTCAACAGATCAGTTGATTGAAAGGCTTGGAAGTTACAGAGCTCCTTGCATTGTGTAGTGCCTGTGCATGGTACTGTAGCTGTGTAAACGAACGAGACCATTCATGACCACTATGCTATGTATGTAGCTGTGCCTTTTCTAGTTTGCTACATCCCCTTCAATCACCTGATCGGAGGAGATACTGGAAGTAGGACCCCCATTGATCGGATATTATTGACCTATCTAGAGGATAGGCTGCAGAGTAGAGTGAATCCATTTATAGGATCCTGGTCAGTAGTCCGTAACCACCGGATAGAACCACTGCCAACCGCTGGAATTGCCAACGCCTCTTCTAAATTGTAGGCCAGGCACAAAGTCATCATTGCAGCATGACGTCGCTTTGATTCTACTGATCAGAAGAGTGCCAGCAAGTAAATGGATGATCACAGGGCTCTGGAGGATCAACTGACCAGAGTCCTGCAAATCAATTTGCTCCCTAGTGGGTCATCAAAATTGAAATCCCAGAAAACCCCCAATTAAGGCTATGTTCACATTAGCGTTATGCTAGTTTGCGTCGGGTTTGCTTCGGGCGACGCAGCGGCGACGCATGCGTCATGTGCCCCTATATTTAACATGGGGGACGCATGCGTTTTTGTTTGCTGCGTTGTGCGACGCATGCGTCTTTTTTGCCGCAAGCGTCGGACCAAGAAAACGCAACAAGTTGCATTTTTCTTGTGTCCAAATTTCGGCAAAAAACGACGCATGCGTCGCAAAACGCAGCGTTTTTGTGTGCGTTTTGGTGCGTTTTTATTTGCGTTGTGCGTTGCGTCACCGACGCAGCGGCGCACAGCGCAAATGTGAACGTAGCTTTAAGGAGGGTTTTTTTGCGATGCCCAAAGTGCCTGGATACATCCTAATTTGTTCTACCTATTGGGGAAAGGAGGCATGGGGGTATACAGATCCACATACACCACGCTGGTTTAGGAAGTATGTACCCCAATTAGCACTTAATATTGGTATTGTTGGATTGGCCTTATTCTAATTTCATGGATGCTACTGTTTGTTTGCACGATTAGTAGATAAATAGAAATGCAAACTTGACCCAGTTATTAGACCAGAAATAATTTTTCCAACTCGTGCAAGTAAATCGGGGTAGGAGATATAGCCCCTATAAAAATCGATCTTTTAGTGCTTTAATAGCTGTCTTCTTTCTGCCGAAAATTAATTGTAACCAGCTATGTTGCACCCTGGGTGTGACAAGGTTTCAGTACAGCGTGTTGCCTACTGGCTTGGCATCTCCCACGCCCCTCGCTGGTGATTGGCTTGCCTGAGCCTTCTATGCAGTCAGCTCTTGTTTCAGGCAAGCCAGAGCCAATCACAAGTGAGGAAGGCGGGGTATGCAAATCCAGTATGCAGAGCAGTGTATAGAGCATCTTGGTCACACTCAGGGTGCACCAAACGCCGTAATTAGAATATTTGATTAAAATTCAGTTTCTTTACAAAGGAGGCAAAGATTACTAAAGGAGCCATTTTTATTAGGGGGGATATCCTCTACAAACTCAAGGTCTTAGTTTATACTGTCATTTTGGGAGAATAAACTCCCTTTAACTCATGTAAAGTCATTTACTTGAACCTTTAAGAAGGCGAATGGCTCATTTTAGTATTGTTTCCTATAGGAGGTGCAAGTTTTATATTTCCAAACACATCTGTTTACCCAGAAGCAACTCAAAGAATCACAAACAGGCCAGGTATTTATTGCATTTTATATTATATGAAATTATATATATTATACACAAATATATTATTTTTTTTATGTTTCTGTAAATACACATCAGGAGACCTGAAAGAATGAAAAATTAAAAAATGGACAATTTTGTTTTCTTTTAATTTTTCTATACCTAGGTCTCATTGTCCTTTATGGTTGACTCAAGGCACAAATTGTTGGCAAACCCTTATTTTTTGATCTTTACTGGACATATCAATTGATATTACAGTAGTGTAGGGTACAGGCTTCATTTTTTTCGCCAATATATTTTTGATAACTCCACTCAGTTGTTAATAATCACCAGAGATCACAATAATCGGGGGAGTGGGTATTAATGTGTCGTATGGGCCGGGGCGTAATTATAATAGGAGCAGGGGTTGCAATTGCACCCAAGCCCTGGAGCCTAAGGGGCCCAAAAAGTCCCCTTTGGCCCATTTGAAAACATTATTACCATTAAACACCTATGATGGTTGGGGTCTCCGCTAGAGATTTTGCGTTGGGGCTCACGAGCTTCAAATTACACCAAATTACTGTGTATAGGGGCTAACTTTTCGATTTTAGAGGTTGATGGATCCTTTTGGGTTGTAGATTTGTAAAATTATAATTGTACCCTTTTACAGATTTAGCCTATGAGCCAAGAAGATCTTCATGGCCAAATCACCCCGCACCCCAGTCTAAAGGTGAGTGGTGCTGGCATCTTCACAATTCACGCCCAGTCGATACATTTTATGGAACTTTCATCTTGATGATCGAAAGCAAAAGAAGCCTCGCCCCTTTGTGATGCCTCGATCGCTATCGATCCCTCTTTCATAAAAGTTAAATCAGGGATGTCAAACTGCATTCCTCGAGGGCTGCAAACAGGTCATGTTTTCAGGATTTCCTTGTATTGCACAGGTGATAATTTAATCACCTACACAAATAATGAGTTGGTGATTAAATTATCACCTGTGCAGTACAAGGAAATCCTGAAAACATGACCTGTTTGCAGCCCTCGAGGAATGCAGTTTGACACCCCTGAGTTAAATGGCGGGTGATTAGGGTTCTCTCTATTAAAGGGAACTTGTCACCAGGTTTTTTTCTATGTAATCCGAGAGCAGCCTGATGCAAATTCTCAGTTAACCCCTTCTGCAAACCCCTACCAAATTTTTAATAAAACGCAATTACAAAAATTGTTTTTAGCCAAAAATATATGCATTTAAATAGGAAGAAAAAAAAACTGTTACCAAAAGTTTATCCTTACTCTAAATACTTTAAACAGCTGTAGATTACAATCGGTGGCGCCCTCCGGCTTTAGGATCTACACGTTTTTATACACTAGGTCATTCCTTCTGGAGTGATGTCACCGTTGTGATATCTGTTGTCAGCCAATTAGATTTTTCCCCTCTAGTTTTGTTTCGCTAAACCACTTAGGTGGATATTCTGCAGCTGCACACCCCTCCTCTCCCTACTCCTTGGGTAGTATTTTCTGTTTCACACTAGACATATTTACCAAGAGTGTGCAAGCTAGGAAAGAAAGACGCTACTTTCCAATAATAAGATAAGACCATAAGATAGGCCAGTCTGAACAAATGCGTTTTTAGGGCACGCTTAAAACTGTGTGGATTGGGGATTAATCGTATTAACCTGGTTAGTTCATTCCAAAGAATTGTCGAAGCCCATGAAAAGTCTTGGAGACGGGAGTGGGAGGTTCTGATTATTGAGGATGCTAACCTGAGGTCATTAGCGGAGCGGAGGGCACGGGTAGGGTGGTAGACTGAGACCAGAGAGGAGATGTAGGGTGGTGCTGAGCCATGGAGTGCTTTGTTGATGAGGGTAGTAGTTTTGTACTGGATTCTTGAGTGGATGGGTAACCAGTGTAATGACTGGCACAGGGTAGAGGCATCGGTGTAACGGTTGGTGAGGAATATGATCCTGGCAGCAGCATTCAGGACAGATTGGAGCGGGGAAAGTTTGGTAAGAGGGAGGCCGATTAGTAGAGAGTTACAATAGTCCAGACGAGAATGAATAAGAGAAACAGTAAGAGTTTTTGCAGAGTCAAAAGTAAGAAAAGGTTGAATTTTAGAAATGTTTTTGAGGTGCAGATACTTTTCCTGGGAGTCAGTTTTTCTCCATGTTCCTTAATCTTTAAATATTATGCAATTTTTTGGAGTAAACTAATGGTAGAAATTGATGTATTTCAGGCTCTCAGCCGCCTTCTGTGGTGCCCAAGACAGAGGACCCCAGGCCACAACTAGGTATGTAGAAACCAAAATCCTAAAAATTCAGCATTGATGGTGATCGTGTCCCTTCAATGGACCCCATATTCCGGCCACATATGAAATATCTGTTAAATATTCGAAATTAGAAGTATGATAAAAATGAGACCCAAGGACCTCCATTAATTTTTTGCACCTTTTTAGAATTTACGGTAATTCTTTTTTTTTTTGGTTTGCTATTGATCATTTCTGAAGACATAATGTATATTACCGTAGCCGTTTATTGTTTCTTTTTATCATTTTAGATCCTTATCAGATCCTCGGGCCAACAAGCAGCCGACTTGCAAATCCAGGTAAAAAAAACCACAAAACATTGTGGGTTTAATTTATCAAAACTGTCTAAATTGGATGTTGTAGAATAGCTTACATATAATATGTATGCCCAATGTTAACATTTTTTAAGCTAGTCTATTATCTATTTTATAAGAAAAAAAATAAAAAAATTTGTAATTTTTCTAAAAAAAATGTAAGTACAGTTTATTTTTTAACGATCTTATTCGGTATACTTATTGTAAATTTGTACGATAAAGTTAAAGTAAACAGAACAAACAAAATAAAAATAAAAAACAAGTTATTTAGAGATTTCTTTTCATCATGCATTCAATCAACATAAAAAAATGGTAAAAAAAATCTTATGAATTTGGGTTTAAATTATATTGATCCTAAAATCTACAAATTTACTCACAAAAAAAACTTCAGATATAGACTATACAAAAACTAAGAAAAAACTATGCCCCAAAATGTAGGTCTTGTGGTCCTCTTGGTTCTCACTGAAGATAAACCTTTATTGTAGAGTCTTATAGGACATTCCTCATATAAATTAAAGGGTTATTTCCATTCTTCAGATGTGGGTATTGACATTTAGTTCTTGTAAAGACAAGCAATTTTGCAATTTACTGCTTATTAACATTTTCAGCAGTTACAGAGATATTAACACTTTTCTTTTATTTGCAGTTTGTTGCCTTGGAAACAGACCACCGATGCTACACATTTGAACATGGGCAGTGTTTACAAGCTCTTTTCTATTGAGCTTGTCGTACTGTTTTGAAACTGGCCAGGATTAATGGAGAGCGCTATTACTTTCTAATCTTTGCCTGCTTACAAGCAAAACAGCAGAAGTGGTCGGTCTCCAAGGCAACATGTTGTAAATAAAAGTCTTAATATCTCAAGAACGGCTGAAAATTTTAATAAGCAGTAAATTGCAAAAATGCTTGTTTCTGAAAGCATTATCCAACAATACCCATGTATGAAGATGGATGGGAACAACCCTTTAAGTGTTTACATATATCTCTCTATATAGATATATAAGGCCTATATAAGGTCTCAAAAAAACTAAAACTCTTGTAAATATATAAATACTTAGTCAGCTATGCATACAGGAAAAAATAAAAAAGTAATGGATGGGGCAAATTATAGAGATGTGGGAAAAAATTTAGGTTTTGACAGTATCGATTTTCCTTGAAGAGGAAGAGACTAGTGGAGTTTTGCAATGCTCCATGGGAAAATTATACAAATCAGCTCTCTACCAAAAGTTTGTTTTCTTTACATCTATAAAAATAAAAAAATTAACCAACATTAATGTGATCACCTCTAATCTACGGATAATACTAGATGGGTTACTGGGTACTTCTCACAAAAGAAAGATCTTTCTTACGTGACCTTAGACGCCCTTGAGTTGAAGACCCCCGGGGGTCTGAAAAAAACCCCCCGTATTATCTGCATTAAAAGACTTTTATTAACTACAGTATTGAAGATTTCTATTAAAAGCAATAAATATTTTCAATGTGCTGAAACGCGGCAGTCGCTAATTTACATCAGATGGAACTTTAACCTGATATGACAACTTGAAAGGAGCTGGTATTTCGTAAAGCGAAACCAGCTGTCATCTGCGCGTGATTAACTGAGATTAAGAGAGTCGAGCTGATTGCTTAACTCTTCTGCTCGCCATCGTCAGGCGTCACCCATCTACTCATACACGTATCGTTTTTCATTTATCGGTAGACATGCTTTAATTCCTTGAATGGGGTGTGCATATTTTTGCATCCATTTTTAATTGCTCCACTGCATCAAAAATAAAAAATAAAGAGACTTTTCAAATAGCCTTGATGAACAATGTCCGACCGTTTTGTGTATACATCTCCAATCCGGACTACAAAATTTAGCATTGCAGTTGTCCACCTATCTACTCAATACTTTCTTGCCCAACACGATGGGCTTGGCATCTTCACGGGTGTCTTTAGGTTATTCCCACCTTTAGAACTTATCATCTATTCTGTGGAAGGTGATAACTCGCTGATCGATTGCGTCTGACCATTGGATCCCCAACCGATCCTGAGAATGGTTCTCCGTAAAGCCTCGTTTATGAAGCAGTGGTCAGGCATGCTCACCACCGCTCCATCTTTTTTCTAGAGCTGAACCGTGCTCAACTTTTTTTCCGGTAGTCCCTTAGAGATTGGATGGAGTGTTGATGCGCATGGTCGGCCACCGCTCCATTCACACGAGGCTTTACAGAGACCTGTTCTCAGGATCGGTTGGGGATCCAATGGTCGGTCCCAATCAATCAGCTTAATAAACAGTTGGACCCCCCATAATCAGCAAGTTATCACCTTTCCACACAAGACACAAAGTCTGCTTGGCAGATCATGTGTCTTGAGGAATCGTTGTTATGGAGGGCATCATCAACACTCTGCCTTTGCCAGAATTCCACTGAGGGCCAGTGGAAGCCAAGTCAAGCCTGATTATATGATATTATATGAGTTTTGGGGCGGGTCAGGAATGTTATATCTCAGTACTAATATTTTTCTTTTCCCTTATTATTCCACCATGGTCTTTTTAGGAAGTGGTCAAATCCAACTATGGCAGTTCCTCCTAGAACTTCTTTCTGATAGTTCTAACTCTAACTGTATTACTTGGGAGGGAACCAATGGCGAATTTAAGATGACGGACCCAGATGAGGTGGCCAGACGTTGGGGCGAAAGAAAGAGCAAACCCAACATGAACTACGACAAGCTGAGCCGTGCACTCCGTTACTACTATGACAAGAACATTATGACTAAAGTCCATGGCAAGCGCTATGCCTACAAGTTTGACTTTCATGGTATCGCCCAAGCTCTTCAGCCTCATCCACCGGAGTCCTCAATGTACAAATACCCTTCTGAACTTCCGTACATGGGCTCTTACCATGCCCACCCACAAAAGATGAACTTTGTTGCTCCCCATCCACCAACTCTTCCTGTGACATCATCCAGTTTTTTTGCAGCTCCAAACCCCTACTGGAATTCACCACCTGGAAGTATCTATGCTAACAGCCGACTTCCAGCTAGCCATATGGCATCTCATCTTGCAAATTACTACTAATTTTTTTCAATTTGGGAAAAAAAATCACTGTGGATTATAATTTTCAAACGACTCTGAAAGGAGATTATAATGTGTTACCTGTGCCAAACGGAGGTTGGCCACATAAAAAAAGTTGTAGAGATTAGCAATGAAGACAGTTTTACTAACGAAGTTCACATGCTAATGATGTAATATATGGCGACATCGGAGCATTGGACCAATATGAATTTTGGGCTTTCGTAGTGGAGGCCTTTGAATAAATGACCCAAAAAAATAGTTTCAAAAACTGTATAAAACAAAAAAACACAGGGACTACCAGCATACAAAGAAACTACCTGTATTTAAAGGATGAACACACGACAATAACTCAATATCATGGCTAAAATTTTGGTAAAATTTTCACTCGATGGGGAAAAAAAAGGAACTGTTGGAATAACTGTGAAGACTTCATACATTCCTTGATGTATCCAAAAGATTGATTGAGCCATTATGGAGGACCTAAAGAAAGTGTTCGGAAGAAGCATAAAGGCTAGAAGGTTTTCATGAAGCCATAGAAGGAAAAACGGAATGTAAAGAAAGAAAAACATTTTGAAAACATGATGATGGTGGACCCAAAGCTTTATGACGAACTAACAAAATATTTTATGACTTGTTTGAGAGATTTTTATCAGTATTATATTTTACTACGACCAGTGTTATTGAAGAAGACCTCTTATATCCATAAAAAAAAGAAAAATTAGATGATGATAATGAAACCGTGTAAATTCGAATAGTAGTTATCTTTAATGACTTAAAACTGGAATTATCTGATATTTAAAGGAAAATGCAGGAGCTAATTTGTTTGTATAGTATACTACACCCTACAGTTTCAGTACATGGCTGATGTAAATGAAGGAATATTTTATTATTTTTTTCAAAAATATACACGTATATACCATTTTCTCGGGCCAAGTAGGTTCCTATTAATATTCATATAGAAATGCAGAATTTTGATAAAAGTTTTTGATACTGTTAATGGATGCTGTACTACAGTTGCTTGACTTAACACGTCGACATGGGCAACATCTATAAAATTTAACACGGCACTGATGATTTAAGCAAATTGGTGAAACGCCGTAGAGGCCCTTTTCCAGTTTCGCTGCCAGTGCTCTCAGGGTGAAATTTATACTCAATGCTTTATTTTGGTAAAGGGAGATTTGGTTGAATATAAACAAAGCTCCTTTATTTTTTACAATCAGAACTCTACGGTTTTGGGGTTTGTTTTTTTTTTAAAACTTTTTATGAGCAGTTGCCAGTTTTATTTGAGTCGCGAACGCTGTGCGCTCGTCAGGTTGAAGTATACAAGTCAATGGTATTTTTCATTTTTATATAATTATATGTAACTTATGCATTTATACACTACGAGTTGAGCTCGGCCAACCAAAGAACACAAAGAAAGGGAACGTTTAAAAAGAAAAAAAAAAAAAAATGACAAAAACATTGTGGCCTTGGATTTAAACTCTGTATGCTTAATGTTTACAGTATGACGTTAGTACTTAGGATGAACTTTGTATGCAATACAATAAGCTTGGCCTAGCATGGCAGACCAGATTTAGATAGTAGTTTGCATTTTACTTTTTACCTTTTAATTTTCATATCTGACCAACCTCAATTCTCTTAAAAAGTGTATCTGTGGAATTTTCAATCACAATTGGTACTTTACGAACCCTCCCAAAAACTTACAAGAAACTGGAAATCAATGCTTTTTGTCTCACATTGTAAATATCTGCCAAGAAATGTTGTAATTTTGAATAGCCTGGAATGATAAACGTTCTTCTACGAGGCAAATTTTTCCCCGATTTGATTAATTATTTCTTCTGGGATACAGCCAATCCTTGAACATCTCACATCATAGGTCAGTAGTGGATTATGGATCATGATCTACTGATCTACTGTGGGTAGTAAACCTTTCCATCCCAATACCAATTTTTGCGCCTCCAGTTTTAGATACAATTTACGAGCAAGAAGAACTTACAGCCAACAAAAGTGATGTCCCAACTGGACAAGCTCTTCTCAGAATGAAAGCGCTCTGTGCTAACCCTGTGCCATCAACTGTTTTTGGTGATGGTCAACGCAAACAGTCACTTATCACTCAGATGTGACCACCTGGTTTGTCCCCTGTTTTTCAGAACACGTCAGTAGATCCTCCTGGTTCACCAAAGAACATAGTTCCTTCTCACTCTGTTGAGTCCTCCTCACTCATTTTGAATCTTCTCAACTTATGACTTATCTCCCATGCGACCAAAGAATCGGCTTGTTGAAATCAACACGCCCGATCCCTCTTTTTCCAAAACATCTACCAGTTATGGGCAGTCAGGAGGCCTCCAAACTTATCAGGTCATTGATTGGTCATGTTGAAACCAAATAGTCCAGCTAACTTCATGTAGACAGCGCTAGATGGACAACCTGACACTATGGCCCCAATTCATCATACAGTTCTTACCAGAATTATAATGTAAAACCGAAATGTTACAGTCGCTCAAACTTTTTTTGTTTGTCGCCAAATTCCTGAACCATATTTTGAAGAATTTGGTGCAGAAACCATCAGCGAATACTACAAGCCCCCCCCCCCAAAAAAAGTCACAAATGTTGAACTGAGCCAAATGTCTATGTGTAGATTTACACAAAGTAGGGGACCAGGAGGATCATCGGCAGGTTATACTGTATCTATACAGTGGGTCAGAAAATGTAAGTAGGACTGGCTTGAAAAAATTATTTTAGCAGGTGCAATTTATACCAATCTATTTATTTTGGTTTCATAGACCATATTCACAATTAATTTTGCAAGTAGGAGAGGTACCAAATAAAACCTCACAATAACTATTGCGCCCCTAGTAGATACATTTTATACAGGAGGACACTATAGAGGAATATATATATATATAGATTTATATGGACATGAAGGCTTCTGTCAAAATTGAAATTCGGTTGATAAATCAATGCCCTTGATGATAAAAAGGGGACAATTTTCCCCTTAAAAACAGACTTTTTCTTACTAGCACTTAAAAAAAATGTATTGACCCTATTTAAAGGTTCATTCCTATTATCACTCATGGGATGTCATGTGTGGATCACCCCTTTAAGCTAAACTTTTTAATGGGATGTCTCACTGCCGAGACCTCCGGTGATCAAATGTGATCAGGAATTCAGCAGCAAGCATTTCATTTCCCTGCAGTGCCACCACAGGAGAAATGAGGCATTACACTGCTTCAATAGAACTTAACAGGAATGCATAAACATGCTGGGTCCTCCAGACCATGGAGATTTCTGTTTAGGTGCTCTCTGCCCTGACATAGAATTAAAGGTCATAAATGGAAGACCCCCGGCTATATTAACTCAGAACTCCTTAATGGGGTATTAGGAAATGGGTTTTTCTAGCTAGATGATCAGAATAAATGACTCTTTAACGATCTGTTGATGACCTGATTGTATCATAGAGGGAAGGGGCACAAATTCCCCCCCCCCCCCGCCCCCCGATTCGGCGATGTCCCTAATTGTAAGGGGTAACGACTATAAAAATACAATACAAAGCCATACAAGTTTTTATATATATATGTTTGTCTCAAGGGATTTTTCAAGTTTAGAAAAGGCGCCAATATTTTTCATTTGACGCATCTGGTATTGCATCTCGGCTTGATTCAGGGTGACCGCAAGACCAGTCACAACCTATGGACAAGGGTGGCGCTGTGTTACCCAGGATAATCTGTTGTTGGCTTTAACCAACAGGCAGTCCAAAATACATCCCATTATTGACACCGATTTCACCCAGATGTTCCGATCTTCTCCCACACTTGGCATAAAATAAAAGCTCAAAGCAGATGCATTGTATTTCTAGAACTTGTGCCTTTGATCCATCCAGACACAGTAAAGAGCATTTACAATAATGAAAAAAATGGCATCCGGTAGCAGAGATTTTATTTTAACATATTTTTTCATGCAACTTTTTTTGTGAGACACGGGGAGACCAAGATAGTGACGATGGTCAATGGCTCATCTGATGGTGGTGGTCAGAAGGTTCTATACGCGTCCATTAATAATGAAACTTCATGGATGCCTTTGTCCAACCTCAAAGGTTCCTCGAAACTCACTCTAATTATGTGAAAACTTAAGCGGTATCTTAATTTTTGGCCAATATCGTAAAATTTCACAACTATCCACCCATGAATGCATTGATAATAGACGGACCCATTGATACGTCATCCATGGTTGTATGCACCAACACTAGCCTTCACAAATACCCCTCCAGTCAAGATTGGCAGTGCTGTTGTGTGTCTTGGTGGCGAAAACGTCCCAAGGTATATGAAATTAAGAGAGGTTTGGTTTGTCACCAAGTCGTCCACCCACCATAACCCATAATAGGGGTTATGCATGACTCCATAGTTGGTGTACCAAGACCTATACCATGACCATGGCTTGGCCACCACCTGCCATAGTTTAACATTTTTTATATATAATCATAAAATCTTAATATGACGTGTGAACTTGTACAGTATCATGGCGCAGTCTAGGGTGACCTCCTCGTTGGGATATTTTGATATTGAGTATCTGCACCACTCGCCAGAGAGCGCCACTGGTCTCCGATGTGTCAGAGGAACTATGGATTATCAGGAATTGATACGTGCGTTTGGTGGGTTCAATGGAAAAATAAAACGTGCTGCGGCCGACTGCATTTTTTTCCTGGATTGTAAATGTGGCGGCTGTGTACTGACCTTATACCAGTTGTACCTTCTCTGTTTTATGGACCACTACATTTGTATGTACTATGTAACAAGGTTTAGTTAAAAGTCTTAACCAAAACCTAACACTAATCGGAGATTTGTTGCAGTTACGGCAGCTTCTTAGATGTTTTCAAAGAATGAAAAACAAAAAAACCTTGTCTAAAGCAGCAGTACTAATTATTATTTAAGTAATTCCATTATCTAAACCAATAAAATCGTCAAAACAACCGCAAGGGGCCCCACGTGTTTTACTTCATACTGTGGAGAATCTGAACTTTGTGTGACTGTAAATGTCAAATTTTCTTTAATTATCTATTATCTATCTATTTACTTATTTATTATCTATATATTATGTATCTATCATCAATTATATATTATGCATTATCTACCTATTATCTATCTATCTATCTATTATCAATCTATTATCTATCTACAGTTATATGAAAAAGTTTGGGCACCCCTATTAATCTTAAGCTTAATGTTTTATAAAAATTGTTTTTTTTTGCAACAGCTATTTCAGTTTCATATATCTAATAACTGTTGGACACAGTAATGTTTCTGCCTTGAAATGAGGTTTATTGTACTAACAGAAAATGTGCAATCTGCATTCAAACAAAATTTGACAGGTGCATAAGTATGGGCACCCTTATCATTTTCTTGTTTTAAATACTCCTACCTACTTTTTACTGACTTACTAAGGCACTTTTTTTGGTTTTCTAACCTCATTGAGCTTTGAACTTCATAGCCAGGTGTATGCAATCATGAGAAAAGCTACTTAAAGTGGCCACTTGCAAGTTGTTCTCCTGTTTGAATCTCCTCTGAAGAGCGGCATCATGGGCTCCTCAAAACAACTGTCAAATGATCTGAAAACAAAGATTATTCAACATAGTTGTTCAGGGGAAGGATACAAAAAGCTGTCTCGGAGATTTAACCTGTCAATTTCCACTGTGAGGAACATAGTAAGGAAATGGAAGCTGTTATGATAAGGTAATTCAGTACCACAATGGACATAGAGGTCAGAGCACATACAGTGACCTGACAAAAACCCAAAAACATAGAACGAGCTCTGAGACGTGGGAACTCTGCTGACCGCAATCCCTAATCCTCTCCAACCACACTAGAGGCAGCTGTGGATTGCGCCTAACGCTCCCTATGCAACTCGGCACAGCCTGAGAAACTAGCTAGCCTGAAGATAGAAAATAAGCCTACCTTGCCTCAGAGAAATACCCCAAAGGAAAAGGCAGCCCCCACATATAATGACTGTGAGTTAAGATGAAAAGACAAACGTAGAGATGAAATAGATTTAGCAAAGTGAGGCCCGACTTTCTGAACAGAGCGAGGATAGGAAAGGTAACTTTGCGGTCAACACAAAACCCTACAAAAACCACGCAAAGGGGGCAAAAAGACCCTCCGTACCGAACTAACGGCACGGAGGTACACCCTCTGCGTCCCAGAGCTTCCAGCAAGCAGGAAAAAACAAATAGACAAGCTGGACAGAAAAAACAGCAAACAAAATAGCAAAGCAGAACTTAGCTATGCAGAGCAGCAGGCCACAGGAACGATCCAGGAGGAAACAGGTCCAATACTAGAACATTGACTGAAGGCCAGGATCAAAGCACTAGGTGGAGTTAAATAGAGCAGCACCTAACGACTTCACCACATCACCTGAGGAAGGAAACTCAGAAGCCGCAGTACCACTTTCCTCCACCAACGGAAGCTCACAGAGAGAATCAGCCGAAGTACCACCCGTGACCACAGGAGGGAGCCCTGCCACAGAATCCACAACAGTACCCCCCCCTTGAGGAGGGGTCACTGAACCCTCACCAGAGCCCCCAGGACGACCAGGATGAGCCATATGAAAGGCAAGAACAAGATCGGGAGCATGGACATCAGAGGCAAAGACCCAGGAATTATCTTCCTGAGCATAACCCTTCCACTTAACCAGATACTGGAGTTTCCGTCTTGAAACACGAGAATCCAAAATCTTCTCCACAATATACTCCAACTCCCCCTCCACCAAAACCGGGGCAGGAGGATCAACAGATGGAACCATAGGTGCCACGTATCTCCGCAACAATGACCTATGGAATACGTTATGTATGGAAAAAGAATCTGGAAGGGTCAGACGAAAAGACACAGGATTAAGAACCTCAGAAATCCTATACGGACCAATGAAATGAGGTTTAAACTTAGGAGAGGAAACCTTCATAGGAATATGACGAGAAGATAACCAAACCAAATCCCCAACACGAAGTCGGGGACCCACACAGCGTCTGCGATTAGCGAAACGTTGAGCCTTCTCCTGGGACAAGGTCAAATTGTCCACTACATGAGTCCAAATCTGCTGCAACCTGTCCACCACAGTATCCACACCAGGACAGTCCGAAGACTCAACCTGCCCTGAAGAGAAACGAGGATGGAACCCAGAGTTGCAGAAAAACGGCGAAACCAAGGTAGCCGAGCTGGCCCGATTATTAAGGGCGAACTCAGCCAAAGGCAAAAAGGACACCCAGTCATCCTGATCAGCAGAAACAAAGCATCTCAGATATGTTTCCAAGGTCTGATTGGTTCGTTCGGTCTGGCCATTAGTCTGAGGATGGAAAGCCGAGGACAAAGACAAGTCAATGCCCATCCTACCACAAAAGGCTCGCCAAAACCTTGAAACAAACTGGGAACCTCTGTCAGACACGATATTCTCTGGAATGCCATGTAAACGAACCACATGCTGGAAGAACAATGGCACCAAATCAGAGGAGAAAGGTAATTTAGACAAGGGTACCAAATGGACCATCTTAGAGAAGCGATCACAGACCACCCAAATGACTGACATCTTTTGAGAGACGGGAAGATCTGAAATAAAATCCATAGAGATATGTGTCCAAGGCCTCTTCGGGACCGGCAAGGGCAAAAGCAACCCACTGGCACGAGAACAGCAGGGCTTAGCCCGAGCACAAATCCCACAGGACTGCACAAAAGTACGCACATCCCGCGACAGAGATGGCAACCAAAAGGATCTAGCCACTAACTCTCTGGTACCAAAGATTCCAGGATGACCAGCCAACACCGAACAATGAACCTCAGAGATAACTTTATTCGTCCACCTATCAGGGACAAACAGTTTCTCCGCTGGGCAACGATCAGGTTTATTAGCCTGAAATTTTTGCAGCACCCGCCGCAAATCAGGGGAGATGGCAGACACAATTACTCCCTCTTTGAGGATACCCGCCGGCTCAGATAAACCCGGAGAGTCGGGCACAAAACTCCTAGACAGAGCATCCGCCTTCACATTTTTAGAGCCCGGAAGGTACGAAATCACAAAGTCAAAACGGGCAAAAAACAGCGACCAACGAGCCTGTCTAGGATTCAACCGCTTGGCAGACTCGAGATAAGTCAAGTTCTTATGATCAGTCAAGACCACCACGCGATGCTTAGCTCCTTCAAGCCAATGACGCCACTCCTCGAATGCCCACTTCATGGCCAGCAACTCTTGATTGCCCACATCATAATTTCGCTCAGCAGGCGAAAACTTCCTGGAAAAGAAGGCGCATGGTTTCATCACCGAGCAATCAGAACTTCTCTGCGACAAAACAGCCCCTGCTCCAATCTCAGAAGCATCAACCTCGACCTGGAACGGAAGCGAAACATCTGGTTGACACAACACAGGGGCAGAAGAAAAACGACGCTTCAACTCTTGAAAAGCTTCCACAGCAGCAGAAGACCAATTGACCACATCAGCACCCTTCTTGGTCAAATCGGTCAATGGTTTAGCAATACTAGAAAAATTGCAGATGAAGCGACGATAAAAATTAGCAAAGCCCAGGAACTTTTGCAGACTTTTCAGAGATGTCGGCTGAGTCCAATCATGGATGGCTTGGACCTTAACAGGGTCCATCTCGATAGTAGAAGGGGAAAAGATGAACCCCAAAAATGAAACCTTCTGAACACCAAAGAGACACTTTGATCCCTTCACAAACAAAGAATTAGCACGCAGGACCTGAAACACCGTTCTGACCTGCTTCACATGAGACTCCCAATCATCCGAGAAGATCAAAATATCATCCAAGTACACAATCAGGAATTTATCCAGGTACTCTCGGAAGATGTCATGCATAAAGGACTGAAACACTGATGGAGCATTGGCAAGTCCGAATGGCATTACTAGATACTCAAAATGGCCCTCGGGCGTATTAAATGCAGTTTTCCATTCATCGCCTCGCTTAATACGCACAAGATTATACGCACCACGAAGATCTATCTTGGTGAACCAACTAGCCCCCTTAATCCGAGCAAACAAATCAGATAACAACGGCAAGGGGTACTGAAATTTAACCGTGATCTTATTTAGAAGGCGGTAATCTATACAAGGTCTCAGTGAACCATCCTTCTTGGCTACAAAAAAGAACCCTGCTCCTAATGGCGACGATGACGGGCGAATATGCCCCTTCTCCAAGGACTCCTTCACATAACTCCGCATAGCGGCGTGCTCAGGCACAGATAAATTAAACTGTCGACCTTTTGGGAATTTACTACCAGGAATCAAATCGATAGCACAATCACAATCCCTATGCGGAGGTAGGGTATCGGACTTGGGCTCATCAAATACATCCCGGTAATCAGACAAGAACTCTGGAACCTCAGAAGGGGTGGATGACGAAATAGTCAGAAATGGGACATCACCATGTACCCCCTGACAACCCCAGCTGGACACAGACATGGATTTCCAATCTAATACTGGATTATGGACTTGTAGCCATGGCAACCCCAACACGATCACATCATGCAGATTATGCAACACCAGAAAGCGAATAACCTCCTGATGTGCAGGAGCCATGCACATGGTCAGCTGGGTCCAGTACTGAGGCTTATTCTTGGCCAAAGGCGTAGCATCAATTCCTCTCAATGGAATAGGACACTGCAAGGGCTCCAAGAAAAACCCACAACGCCTAGCATACTCCAAGTCCATCAAATTCAGGGCAGCGCCTGAATCCACAAATGCCATGACAGAATATGATGACAAAGAACAGATCAAGGTAACGGACAGAAGAAATTTTGACTGTACCGTACCAATGGTGGCAGACCTAGCGAACCGCTTAGTGCGCTTAGGACAATCAGAGATAGCATGAGTGGAATCACCACAGTAGAAACACAGCCCATTCAGACGTCTGTGTTCTTGCCGTTCAACTCTGGTCAAGGTCCTATCGCACTGCATAGGCTCAGGTTTAAGCTCAGGTAATACCACCAAATGGTGCACAGATTTACGCTCACGCAAGCGTCGACCGACCTGAATGGCCAAAGACATAGACTCATTCAGACCAGCAGGCATAGGAAATCCCACCATGACATCCTTAAGGGCTTCAGAGAGACCTTTTCTGAAAATAGCTGCGAGCGCACCTTCATTCCATTGAGTGAGTACGGACCACTTTCTAAATTTCTGACAATATACCTCTATCTCATCCTGACCCTGACACAGAGCCAGCAAATTTTTCTCTGCCTGATCCACTGAATTAGGTTCATCGTACAGCAATCCGAGCGCCAGGAAAAACGCATCGATATTACCCAATGCAGGATCTCCTGACGCAAGAGAAAATGCCCAGTCCTGAGGGTCGCCACGTAAAAAAGAAATAATGATCCTAACTTGTTGAACTGGGTCACCAGAGGAGCGAGGTTTCAAAGCCAGAAATAGTTTACAATTATTTTTGAAACTCAGAAATTTAGTTCTATTTCCAAAAAACAAATCAGGAATAGGAATTCTCGGTTCTAACATAGAATTCTGAACCACAAAGTCTTGAATATTTTGTACTCTTGCCGTGAGCTGATCCACACATGAAGACAGACCTTTAATGTCCATCGCTACCTGTGTCCTGAACCACCCAAATGTCTAGGGGAAAAAAAGGCAAAACACAGTGCAGAGAAAAAAAAATGGTCTCAGAACTTCTTTTTTCCCTCTATTGAGAATCATTAGTACTTTCGGCCTTCAGTACTGTTATGATAAGGTAATTCAGTACCACAATGGACATAGAGGTCAGAGCACATACAGTGACCTGACAAAAACCCAAAAACATAGAACGAGCTCTGAGACGTGGGAACTCTGCTGACCGCAATCCCTAATTCTCTCCAACCACACTAGAGGCAGCCGTGGATTGCGCCTAACGCTCCCTATGCAACTCGGCACAGCCTGAGAAACTAGCTAGCCTGAAGATAGAAAATAAGCCTACCTTGCCTCAGAGAAATACCCCAAAGGAAAAGGCAGCCCCCACATATAATGACTGTGAGTTAAGATGAAAAGACAAACGTAGAGATGAAATAGATTTAGCAAAGTGAGGCCCGACTTTCTGAACAGAGCGAGGATAGGAAAGGTAACTTTGCGGTCAACACAAAACCCTACAAAAACCACGCAAAGGGGGCAAAAAGACCCTCCGTACCGAACTAATGGCACGGAGGTACACCCTCTGCGTCCCAGAGCTTCCAGCAAGCAGGAAAAAACAAATAGACAAGCTGGACAGAAAAAACAGCAAACAAAATAGCAAAGCAGAACTTAGCTATGCAGAGCAGCAGGCCACAGGAACGATCCAGGAGGAAACAGGTCCAATACTAGAACATTGACTGGAGGCCAGGATCAAAGCACTAGGTGGAGTTAAATAGAGCAGCACCTAACGACTTCACCACATCACCTGAGGAAAGAAACTCAGAAGCCGCAGTACCACTTTCCTCCACCAACGGAAGCTCACAGAGAGAATCAGCCGAAGTACCCCCCTTGACCACAGGAGGGAGCCCTGCCACAGAATTCACAACAGGAAGCACACAGGTACAGTTCTTGTTAAGGCCAGAAGTGGCAGGCCAAGAAAAACATCAGAAAGGCAGAGAAGAAGAATGTTGAGATCAGTCAAGGACAATCCTCAGACCACCTCCAGAGAGCTGCAGCATCAACTTTCTGCAGATGGTGTCACTGTGCATCGGTCAACTATACAACGCACTTTGCACAACGAGAAACTGTATGGGAGAGTGATGTGAAAGAAGCCGTTTCTGCAAGCACGCCACAAACAGAGTCGGCTGAGGTATGCAAAAGCACATTTGGAGAAGCCAATTTCTTTTTGAAGAAGGTCCTGTGGACTGATGAAACCAAGATTGAGTTGTTTGGTCATACAAAAAGGCGTTATGCATGGCGGCCAAAAAAAACACAGCATTCCAAGGAAAACACTTGCTACCCACAGTAAAATTTGGTGGAGGTTCCATCATGCTTTGGGGCTGTGTGGCCAATGCCAGCACCGGGAATCTTGTTAAAGTTGAGGGATGCATGGATTCCTCTCAGTATCAGCAGATTCTTGACAATAATGTTCATGAATCAGTGACGAAGTTGAAGTTACGCAGGGGATGGATCTTTCAGCAAGACAATGATCCAAAACACCGCTCCAAATCTACTCAGGCATTCATGCAGAGGAACAATTACACTGTTCTGGAATGGCCATCCCAGTCCCCAGACCTGAATATCATTGAACAACTGTGGGATCATTTGAAGAGGGCTGTCCATGCTCGGCGACCATCAAACTTAACTGAACTGGAATTGTTTTGTAAAGAGGAATGGTCAAAAATACCTTCATCCAGGATCCAGGAACTCATTAAAAGCTACAGGAAGTGACTAGAGGCTGTTATTTTTGCAAAAGGAGGATCTACTAAATGTTAGTGTCACTTTTCTGGTGGGGTGCCCATAGTTATGCACCTGTCAAATTTTGTTTGAATGCAGATTGCACATTTTCTGTTAGTACAATAAACCTCATTTCAAGGCAGAAACATCACTGTGTCCAACAGTTATTAGATATATGAAACTGTAATAGCTGTTGCAAAAAAAACAATTATTATAAAACATTAAGCTTAAGATTAATAGGGGTGCCCAAACTTTTTCATATAACTGTATCTATTATTTATCTATCATCTATCTATTATCTATCAATCATCTATCTATCTATCTATCTATCTATCTATCTATGCTTTACACTGCAGCTCTGCTTGTTCAAGCTCAGGCTAATTATTACACTGCATGGATCTGGACCATTAATAAACATGGCAAACATTTTGGTAAAGCTTGCATTTATTCCTTGAAATACCCAGTGTTTATATTGATAGGAGTCAAGTAGTCAGTCGTAGTCCAGTGGGCGGGACTACTCAGTGATTGACAGTTTTCCTTGTGTAGACGGCTCAGTCTACTCTATATCTTTTTTCTCATCTTCTCTGTCTCCACACACTAATGTCCATAGATCAGACTGCAGGAACAACGTCACAGGTTCCTTTATGAGTCTCCCGGTATCAATTGTGGGCAATCAGTTACAGATAGAATCAGCGCATTACAGGAAACGGAACCTTCATGCAATATTGGATCAATAATCTAGCACTTGGAAAATAAAATTCATAAAAAATTAATACCTGAGATAAAGTGGTCTGTCCCAAATAGAATCCGAGACACACAGCTACAAAAAAGATAAAGTACAATATTGTACAGAGATCACACATGTTACTTCTGTCCATGTCTGTGTGCACATATCTTCTCAAAATCTTCTGAACTAGAGCGGCTATAACCCCGATTCAACAAGACCCAAGTTGTTCATGCCGATCTTGATGAGAGGGCGTACATGAGTCAGAGCCGTACCCCTCTTAATAAATAAGGAACGTCTGACAAGTGCCGTGCTCCTCCGTGTGCCTCACCACAAATCTTACTCTATTCAGAGACTGGAGTAAAATTTCTTGCTAAGGAACGCCACAGCTTGTCATGAATCAGATGGCCAGGTGTTGCCACGTCCCCATCCCGCAACAGCTCCACCCATTTTGAGGGAGCTGGCCGGACTGGCATGAAAACTCCCAAAATTACATTACATTTTTTACCCAACTTTGCATTGTTAACTTTTCAAAGTGTTTTACTTCACAAAACTGGAGTAAACACGTTGGTGTATCAGCCTCTATATTTCTGTAATCCAAATACTGATTAAAAAAACAAACTAAAGGTTCAACTAATTGGCTGATTAGGTGCAGGAGATAAGATAAACAAATGGCTGTCTTCTCACTTATTTTGGAAAAAATCAGAGAGCATGATAACATGAAGAAAAGTTCCTGCATTTCCCCTGGTGCACAGGCGATAATAATAGTAGAATATGATTGGTAAGAAAGGGATAACATGAAGAAAAGTTCCTGCATCCTTTCCTGGATGCATTGACAGGTGACAAGAAGAAGAAGAAGGACTACAGCCTGATACTGTCATATATCCATCTACACTGTATCCAGGGAAGGATACAGGAACTTTTCTTCAAGTTATCCCACTTTTGCCAAGCACATCAATCTCCTTGGTCAGACTCCATTACCCCAGGAGGAATACAGAAACCTTTCTTCATGTTATCACCCCTTTCACCAACCACATTCTACTACTAGTATCTATCTCCTTGTTCGGACTCCAGTACCTCAGGAGGACTGGAATCTGACCAAGGGGGACTGGAGTCAAAATGTTAAATAATAGTAGTAGAATGTGATTGGTAAGAGGAGGATAACATGAAGAAAAGTTCCGGTATCCTTCTCTGGAGTTTGAACAAGGAGAGAGATAATAGCAGATTGTGGTTGGTAAAAGTGGTGATAGCATGAAGAAAAGTTCCTGCACGATTGATTGACATAGGTAGATATTAAATCTCAAATTCTGAGTCTTCCAATTATCCAAGGAGACCAGGATACGAAAGGTTTCTGCTTCTGTGTCAAGGAAAAAGGAAGATACAAGTGACAACAGGAAGAAAGACTACAGCCTGATGCGATCATCTTTACACCTATACAGCCTCCAGAGAAGGATACAGAAACTTTTCTTCATGTTATCCCCCTCTTAAACAATCACATTTTACTACCATTATCCAGGGTGGGGCTGGAGCACTGGAACATCAGAGGATTCTCCGGTGGTCTCGGGTCTTTGACGGGCCCCCAAGCAGGATGTAGAAGGGGCCCACTGGTTTCAACTGGACGTGCGTTCGGGGATGCACAGTCAGTTGAAATGTATTGCGGTGCAGACTTTCAGTGCACCTGTCACAGGTGATGCATGAAAGTGACCTCGACAGGCGCACTGACGTCAGCTGCCATCCTCTGATAGATTGGCAGCCATTTTAACACGACCGAGCCGGATCTGAAGGGAGAGGAGATTTTTTTTCCTCTTTTGTGGATGCGGCATGATATGGGGCTAGGACCAGGGACTGGGACATGGGGGCCAGGGACACGAAGGACATGGGACCAGAGATATCGGGGGCAGGAACCCCCGACCCACCAAACCGCTGCACGACCAGCTCTACCCTCACCTACTGTATCCTCACCCATCCCTTGTAGATTGTGAGCCCTCGCGGGCAGGGTCCTCTCTCCTGTACCAGTTATGACTTGTATTGTCAGGATTACTGTAGTTGTTTTTATTATGTATATCCCTCCTCACATGTAAACCGCCATGGAATAAATGGTTCTATAAAAAGATAAAATAATAATATAACGGGCTGAACAGGAAAACTAGAGTGGACCCTCTGGACCGTGGGGAGACCTACCCCTGGGTGAGCGGACCTAGAGTAGAACCGAACCCTATACAGGGACCGTCAGGAGCAGGCCCAGAGGTCACTTACCCACGGTGAAAGTACCAAGAGGGATGGCTCCAAGAAGGAAGAAAAGAGAGACTGCTGGTGCTGGAGGGTAGATTCAGGCGGGAGACCCGGGTAGTCAGAGGACTGTCTGGAGGACTGGGAAGCCGGTATGGTGGAAGGCTGAGGGAAAACAAAAGGTAAAATTAGAAACTAGAAAAGGGAATAACCGGGGACAGGAAAGGAAACTAAGGAGACAAGAACGGACGGAGAGACGTAGACACTCACGGAGAGAGTACACGGTACTAGGACGGGAAGGGCCAGACGCAATAGCAAGGCTATGACAATGAGGCACCAGGAAGCAGGAGAGCCTGCCTCTTATAGCAGAGGCAGGGGCGGGATTGGTTACTGGGAAAACTGACCTTGGTGATCCCAGGAAGAAGAAACAGGAAAGATACACCTGCGCCCTCTGGAGAACCCAGAGCGCCTGCGCAGACTTCACATACCCCAGGAGAGCAAGGCACTGGAAGTGACAGAGAGGCATTGACGCGCCCGGACCCGGAAGTAGAATGCCGGGAATGCGATGCAGCAGGGAAAGAAGGACCGGTGCGCTCAGACCCAGAGACAGAACGGCTGGAGCACGCAGCGACGGGAGCTGACACCACGACAGAGGAGAGGGAGCGGACGTCCCTGGGTCCAGCAGCAGAGGAGCGGTGACGCAGAGCAGTGGTGGCGGTAACAAATAATTGGACCAGGGGCATGGGGGCCAGGGACTTGGGGGTCAGTGACATGGGACGAGGGGGCCAGGGACCAGGGAAATGGGGGCCAAAGACCAGGGACATGGACTCGGGGACCAGGGACATGGGGGCCGGGGACCAGGAACATGGGGACGATGGACATGGAGGCTGGGAATCTGGGATAAAGTGGCCAGAGACCAGTGAAATGGGGGCCAAAGACCAGGGACATGGGGCTGAGGGCTAGGGACATGGAGGTCAGGGATCAGGGACATGGGGTACAGGGACATGGCGTCCAGGGACCAATGACATGGGGGCCAGGGACATAGGGACCAGGGGCATGTGGACCAGGGACATGGAGGCCCGAGATGGGGGACATTTGGTAATTAAAGGGACCAGGTTTAGGTACTTACCGTAATTACTATATGGAGGCCAAAATTAGGAACCTACATTATTAGCTTATGGTGGCAAGTGAACAGGCACAATTACTGTAGGGGCCAATTAGGGAACATTACTGCTGTAATATAATTTACTTTTTAGAATACTATTTTCCATGGGGGGAACAAAAGGGAAGTCCTGTTACTGTGCAGAGCGGCACTATGTCGCTTTTTTTCTTCATCGCCATAGTGAATAAGTCAGGAAATAAGTGAGAAATGGGCTCTAGAAGCGATCAGCTTTAGATAACTATGTTATTTTATGCAGCGAGGAGTCCTTCCTGCAAAAAGTGATGGAGGTCTGTGCCAGTTGAAGCAGAAAAGTAAAGATGAAGCACTTAGGCTAGAGACATCACTGGTAAGTTAGTATATTACCTGTACAGGTACACCATACACTATATACTCTATACAGAACTCTTGTATATATTGTCAGTGGTGATCACTGTATTACTTGTACATTTACACTATACACTGTATACTATATACAGAGCTCCTATGTATAATGTCACTGGTAAGTCATTGTATTACCTGTACACTGACACTATATACTATATACAGAGCTTCTGTGTATAATGTAACCGGTGGTAGTTTTTATTAATGATTAGTGTAGCAATATTTGGTCACTATGTCGTAATCTGTGGTCCGGACATGGCGTGGCGGTATTTATCCCTGTATGTGGTATTTTTCATGACCATGTGGTCTGGTCATGATGTGGCAGTATTTCTCCATTGTATGCGAAATTATTTTGTCACTACATGCTGGTAATATGTGGTCTGGTCATGGTGTGGCAGTATTTCTCCCTTGTAAAGTATGAAGTATTGTTCGGTCACTATTTGGTGGTAATATGTGGTCCAGTCATGACGTGGTGGTATTTATCTCTGTATGTAGTATTATTCGGTCACTATGTGGTCTGGTCACAGTGTGACGGTATTCCTCCCTTGTACACTATGTGCTATTATTTGGTCACTATGTGGGGGTAATATGTGGTTTGGTCATGGTATGGTGGTATTTATCCCTTCTATGTGGCATTATTGGACTTGCGATAGTGGATTGTGTTGTGTATGGAGGTCAGTTGTTCTGTCTGATATCAATTAGGAGAAGATTCTTTATTTCCATTAGTGATTAAATACTTGGTGGAAGATGCACTTACAGGGGTTCTCCGGTGACAACAAGTAATCACCTCTCCACAGTATACATGACAACTTATTGATGGGTGGGGTCTGTCTGCTGGGACCTGCACCAATCCATGGAGCTTTTATCCCCATTAGACTGGATTGTCATGTGCGACTTGACCACTGATCCATTCATTCCCTCAGTGGCGCCTCTTATTTTTTTCTTGAGGCCCCAAAGAGGATGAGTAGAGCTGCGGTCAGACATCCCACCTGACGCTGCATTTTAAAATGGGGATAAAAGTGCCGTCAGGGATAAAACTTTCCAATTCTTCCGATCGGTGCCGTTTCCAATTGATCAATCAGTTATCACCGATCCTGTGGAGCCCATGGATTGGTGATAACTTGTTTTAACCAAATGACCCCTTTAATGCAAACTACCATAATTGTACATCCCAATTATGGGGACGCACAGTAGATGTGCAGGAGCCCCCTGTGTTTTACAGTCGACGCTCCACTATATCGGGAATAGTGGCTAACAGATATTTAGATATAGCTGTACGGTGGGCCCCTAGGGTCAATTCCCCCTGTGGGCCCCAGTCCCACGCTGCTATTATCTATGTCCTTGGTCAGACTCCTGTGTCTCCAGAGAAGGATACAGGAAGCTTTCTTCATGTTATCACCCCTTTCACCAACCACAGTCGCCTACTATTATCTATCTCCTTGTTCCGACTCTGAACAAGAGGGACTGGAGTCTGGACAAGGAGAGACATAGCAGTAGTAGATCGTGGTTGGTAAAAGGGGTGATAACATGAAGAAAGGTTCCTGTGTCCTTCCCCGGGGGCCGTACAGGTGGAGTTATGAATATATTGGGCGGGGATCTTTCTTCCCTTTGTCTTTTTCTTCTTCCGCTTTCCTTGACCCAGAAGCAGAAAGTAAAACCTTATATCCTGGTCTCCAACCTCAAGTGCTGCGCCCACCTAGAACTTTGCTTGTCGGATAAATAGAAAACTCAATTTTGAGGATTTAATATCTACCTATGTCAGTCATAACCTCTTACACCGGTCCTCGCCTGCTCCTGCCATGTAGATGTGTGTTGTATATGAACAGTTTTTGGCACACTGATTATATACCAGGCCCATTTTATTGAATGAAATATATTTAAGTAATAAATGTTTTGTCGAAAGCTAATGTGTTAATTTAAAATGGATTAGTTACCAGGTTTCACAATGCAAACTGCATACATTAATAAATAAGTAAATACATTTATTAGACCTGATGAGGCTGCTTTATTTACTTTGAAGATCCATGCAAAAAAATGACGGTATAATCCTCTATGAAAGTTTCATTCAATTTCTGCCCAACCAACATGAATGCCGGCTCCTCAGTGTCCCTCCTCCCTGCTGCCATCTCACACTGCTAAGTACAAGCTGCAGCTGTCAGTCAGGTTGGATGGAAGATTGAATACACTTATAGGGAACACCTTTATACGCAGCTGATAATGCAGGATCACATTAGGCGATGTCACAGCTCACCTGCTCCTCCTTCCATCACAATGATCTTTGAACACGCTCATTAGATGCTTCAATAAAAAAAATCTCTGTTCATTGCTGCTAATGTACATGTGAATGTCAAAAAATACAAGAATTTAGTGTCTAAAAAAAAAAGCCCTAGCGGTCAGTATGAAAATTCCAAGATTTCTATTTTTAATACAGATTGTGATATGGGGAAGCTAAAAAAAAAATTGCCAAATAAAAAAACAAATACATTCAACACAAAAAGTTGATTTATATAATAGGTTATTTTATAATTAACATGTACAGCACTCTGGAATTATTAGGTCTTTAAAAATTATTATTATTATGTAGCAAAATGACATTACATTATATAATAATAGTAATAATAATAATAATGTTAATTGGTTTGTAATGTTACTTTGCTGCCCTCTGCTGACAAATATTAAAGTTACAGCTGTAGTACCTGACCTTTAACCACTAGATGTCACTGTAGATCCAGAAATAGAACATTTTCTTTATTCCCATTACTAGTGGAGACTTCTGCTTTCTTATTCTTTGCTCACAGATCTCAGACATAATGATTTTTTTTAATATCATGTAGCACCTCTACACAGAACCCCCCCCCCCATCTGCCTTTGATTTGTGTTGTTTTTCTTTTTTTTAACGAGATCAGAAATAAATGTAATAGCGACATAACCCTTTTGTACTGGACATGATGAGTACCGTACATATATTTTCCCATAAGTGTTTGGAGACTTTAAGGAAATACATTTTTAACACTTTTTTGTGGTGCAGCAAATTTGTAAATCATTATTTCAATTTGTTATTCTTTATTATTTTTTATAATATATTGTTATCTGCATATACGAGCGGTACATTACTTTCTGTGACTCTAACGTGCACAGGCATAACATGATCAGAAAATTACCTATTTGTTTCAGGTTATTGTGTTACACATTTTTTTTTTGGCATTGTTTTGTTTTTTCCTATCACGATTTTTATTAAAAAGAAAAAATTGGTAAACTTGCAATTTTCCCAAGAGGCAATAGAACTATGTTGTAATAATTTTCTTATGTGAATAAAAATGAAAATTTGGCAAAATTTTTTAAAATTTCACAATTTTTCAAACTTTTAATTCTTATGCCTTTAAATCAGAGAGTCTTATCACACAAAATTGTTAATAAATAACATTTCCCACATGTCTCCTTTCCAACATTTTTTTTTTGTTAGGAAGTTATAAGGGTTAAAAGTTGACCAGCGATTTCTCATTTTTCCAACAAAATTTACTAAATATTTTCTTTAGGGGCTGCATCACATTTGAAGTGACTTTGAGTGGTCTATGTCACAGAAAATACCCAAAACTGACACCATTCTAAAAACTGCACCCCTCAAGGTGCTCAAAACCACATTCAAGAAGTTTATGAACCCTTCAGATGCTTCACAGGAACTGAAGCAATGTGGAAGGAAAAAAAATAACATTACATTTTTTCCCCCAAAAATTTACTTTAGATTCAAACTTTTTTTATTTTCACAAGGGTATCAGGAGAAAATAGACCACAAAATTTGTTGGGAAATTTCTCCTGAGTACACCAATATCCCATATGTGGGGGAAAACCACTGTTTGGGCGCATGGCAGGGCTCAGAATTGAAGGAGTGCCGTACGACTTTTTCAATAGAAAAATTAGCTGACACCATGTCACGTTTGCAGAGCCCCTGATGTGCCTAAACAATGGAAACCCCCCACAAGTGACCCCAGCAGTATAGTGAGTACCTTGAACCCACAGGTATGACACAATATTTGATAACATTAGGTCGTCATACTGAATATGACGTCATTAGTGTTGAGCACATGTGCTCGCTACTCCAGTTTACTCCAGTGCTCGGGTAAGCATCGAATATCACAGGTGCTCAAGTGAGATGCTCGAGTCCCCACACCGCATGTTTCGCGGCTGTTAGACACCCAAAAAACAAAATGAGGGGATCCGCGATACTCCGTGTATACCCAGCCACCCAATTGTAAACTCGAGTAGCGAGCACTTGCGCTCAACATTAGCAGTCCCATTGTAATTTTTTTAAGTTTTGAAAAAAAAAAAAAACAATTCAAACCCCAACCCTAACCCTAACACAACCTTAACCCAACCCTAACCTTAAGCCCAACTGCAAAGACTGGAAAAAATAAAAAAATATATATTCACATTTGTATCTATCTAAGGAGGTGACAAAAGAGGGTTTGATTTACTATTTTTTTTATTTTGATCACTGTGATAAGGTCTATCACAGCGATCAAAAGGAACCAATAGGAAAAATGTCCTATTGTTGCCGGGTACCGGCCAGCAGATCTTGGCAGAAGATGACGCCGGGCCGAGTGATAAGGATATATAATGTCAGAAGAGAGAGAAATCATTGAAACAGTGGGCACACTCTTTTTATGATTGTCGTTATTCAGTGAATAACGGCGATCATGTGATCGGACACCAGAAAACCTGGCCCTGATCATGTTCTCTGGGGTCTCAGCTACCAATGGTAGCCGAGAATCCAGAGATTTTCTAACTCTTGGGGGCGCTACAGTCGTATTCCCAATCGCCGTTTCAAAATGGGACTGAGGGAATAAGTCCCCTTAGCAGCCGCCATTTTAATGCGTATCCTCGGTTGCAAAGGGGTTAACAGTGACTGATAACACCTCTATATACGGTATATAACACAGAATCAACCATTCACATTAGATGTCACAGCTCACCTCCTCCTCCTGTACAATGACTGATAACACCTCTATATACAGTAGATAACACAGATTCCACCATTCACAATAGGTGATGTCACAGCTCACCTCCTCCTCACCCTGTACAGTGACTGATAACACCCCTATATACAGCAGATAACACAGGGTCCACCATTCACAATAGGTAATGTCACAGCTCACCTCCTCCTCCTCCTGTGCAATGACTGATAACACCTCTATGTCCAGTAGATAGCACAGGATTCACCATTCACAATTGGTGATGTCAAAGCTCACTTTCTCCTCCTGTACAATGGCTGATAACACCTCTATATACAGTAGATAACACAGATTCCACCATTCACAATAAGTGATGTCACAGCTCACCTCCTCCACTGGTACAGTGACTGATAACACCTCTATATACAGCAGATAACACAGAGTCCACCATTCACAATATGTAATGTCACAGCTCACCTCCTCCTCCTCCTGTACAGTGACTGATAACACCTCTATATGCAGTAGATAATACAGGATCCACCATTCACAATAGGTGATGTCACAGCTCACCTCCTCCTCCTGTACAATGACTGATAATACCTCTATATACAGTAGATAACACAGGATCCACCATTCACAATAGGTGATGTCCCAGCTCACCTCCTCCGGTACAGTGACTGATAACACCTCTATATACAGCAGATAACACAGGATCCACCATACCCAATAGGTGATGTCACAGCTCACCTCCTCCTCCTCCTGTACAATGACTGATAACACCTCTATATACAGTAGATAACAGAGGATCCACCATTCACAATAGGTGATGTCACAGTTCACCTCCTCCTCCTGCACAATGACTGATAACACCTCTATATACAGTAGATCACACAGGATCCACCATTCACAATAGGTGATGTCACAGCTCACCTCCTCCTCCTGTTCAATGACTGATACCTCTATATACTGTAGATAACACAGGATCCACCATTCACAATAGGTGATGTCACAGCTCACCTTCTCCTCCTGTACAATGACTGATACCTCTATATACTGTAGATAACACAGGATCCACCATTCACAATAGGTATTGTCACAGCTCACCTCCTCCTCCTGTTCAATGACTGATACCTCTATATACTGTAGATAACACAGGATCCACCATTCACAATAGGTGATGTCACAGCTCACCTCCTCCTCCTGTTCAATGACTAATAACACCTCCATATACAGTACATAACACAGGATCCACCATTCACAATAGGTGATATCACAGCTCACCTCCTCCTCCTGCACAATGACTGATAACACCTCTATATACAGTAAATAACACAGGATCCACCATTCACAATAGATGATATCACAGCTCACCTTCTCCTCCTGTACAATGACTGATAACACCTCTATATACAGTAGATAACGCAGGATCCACCATTCACAATAGGTAATGTCCCAGCTCACCTCCTCCTCCGGTACAGTGACTGATAACACCTCTATATACAGCAGATAACACAGGGTCCACCATTCACAATAGGTGATGTCACAGCACACCTTCTCCTCCTGTACAATGACTGATAACACCTCTATATACAGTAGATAACACAGGATCCACCATCCACAATAGGTGATGTCACAGCTCACCTCCTCCTCCTGTACAAAGACTGATATCACTTCTATATACAGTAGATAACACAGGATCCACCATTCACAATGGGTGATGTCACAGCTCACCTCCTCCTCCTGTACAATGACTGATAACACCTCTATGTACAGTAGATAACACAGGATCCACCATTCACAATAAGTGATGTCACAGCCAGCTCACCTCCTACTCCTTTTCAATGACTGATAACACCTCTATATACAGTAAATAACACAGGATCCACCATTCACAATAGTTGATATCACAGCTCACCTCCTCCTCCTGTACAATGACTGATAACACCTCTATATACAGTAGATAACATAGGATCCACTAATCACAATAGGTGATATCACAGCTCACCTCCTCCTCCTGTACATTGACTGATAACACCTCTATATACAGTAGATAACACAGGATCCACCATTCACAATAGTTGATGTCACAGCTCACCTCCTCCTCCTGTACAATGACTGATAACGCCTCTATATACAGTAGATAACACAGGATCCACCATTCACAATAGGTGATGTCACAGCTCACCTCCTCCTCCTGTACAAAGACTGATATCACTTCTATATACAGTAGATAACACAGGATCCACCATTCACAATAGGTGATGTCACAGCTCACCTCCTCCTCCTGTACAAAGACTGATAACACCTTTATATACAGTAGATAACACAGGATCCACAATTCACAATAAGCGATGTCACAGCTCACCTCCTCCTCCTGTACAAAGACTGATAACACTTCTATATACAGTAGATAACACAGGATCCACCATTCACAATAGGTGATATCACAGCTCACCCCCTCCTCCTGTACAATGACTGATAACACCTTTATATACAGTAGATAACACAGGATCCACCATTCACAATAAGTGATGTTACAGCTCACCTCCTCCTCCTGTACAATGACTGATAACACCTCCATATACAGTAGATAACACAGGATCCACCATTCACAATAGGCGATGTCACAGCTCACCTCCTCCTCCTGTACAAAGACTGATAACACTTCTATATACAGTAGATAACACAGGATCCACCATTCACAATAGGTGATATCACAGCTCACCTCCTCCTCCTGTACAATGACTGATATCACCTCTATATACAGTAGATAACACAGGATCCACCATTCACAATAGGTGATATCACAGCTCACCTCCTCCTCCTGTACAATGACTGATAACACCTCTATATACAGTAGATAATACAGGATCCACCATTCACAATAGGTGATATCACAGCTCACCTCCTCCTCCTGTACAATGACTGATAACACCTCTATATACAGTAGATAACACAGGATCCATTATTCACAATAAGTGATGTCACAGCTCTCCTCCTCCTCCTGTACAAAGACTGATAACACTTCTATATACAGTAGATAACACAGGATCCACCATTCACAATAGGTGATATCACAGCTCACCCCCTCCTCCTGTACAATGACTGATAACACCTATATATACAGTAGATAACACAGGATCCACCATTCACAATAAGTGATGTTACAGCTCACCTCCTCCTCCTGTACAATGACTGATAACACCTCTATATACAGTAGATAACACAGGATCCACCATTCACAATAGGCGATGTCACAGCTCACCTCCTCCTCCTGTACAAAGACTGATAACACTTCTATATACAGTAGATAACACAGGATCCACCATTCACAATAGGTGATATCACAGCTCACCTCCTCCTCCTGTACAATGACTGATATCACCTCTATATACAGTAGATAACACAGGATCCACCATTCACAATAGGTGATATCACAGCTCACCTCCTCCTCCTGTACAATGACTGATAACACCTCTATATACAGTAGATAATACAGGATCCACCATTCACAATAGGTGATATCACAGCTCACCTCCTCCTCCTGTACAATGACTGATAACACCTCTATATACAGTAGATAACACAGGATCCATTATTCACAATAAGTGATGTCACAGCTCACCTCCTCCTCCTGTACAAAGACTGATAACACTTCTATATACAGTAGATAACACAGGATCCACCATTCACAATAGGTGATATCACAGCTCACCCCCTCCTCCTGTACAATGACTGATAACACCTATATACACAGTAGATAACACAGGATCCACCATTCACAATAAGTGATGTTACAGCTCACCTCCTCCTCCTGTACAATGACTGATAACACCTCTATATACAGTAGATAACACAGGATCCACCATTCACAATAGGCGATGTCACAGCTCACCTCCTCCTCCTGTACCAAGACTGATAACACTTCTATATACAGTAGATAACACAGGATCCACCATTCACAATAGGTGATATCACAGCTCACCTCCTCCTCCTGTACAATGACTGATATCACCTCTATATACAGTAGATAACACAGGATCCACCATTCACAATAGGTGATATCACAGCTCACCTCCTCCTCCTGTACAATGACTGATAACACATCTATATACAGTAGATAATACAGGATCCACCATTCACAATAGGTGATATCACAGCTCACCTCCTCCTCCTGTACAATGACTGATAACACCTCTATGTACAGTAGATAACACAGGATCCATTATTCACAATAAGTGATGTCACAGCTCACCTCCTCCTCCTGTACAATGACTGATAAAACCTCTATATACAGTAGATAACACAGGATCCACCATTCACAATAGGCGATGTCACAGATCACCTCCTCTTCCTGTACAGTGACTGATAGCACCTCTATATACAGTAGATAACACAGGATCCACCATTCACAATAGGTGATGTCACAGCTCACCTCCTCTTCCTGTTCAATGACTGATAACACCTCTACATACAGTAGATAATACAGGATCCACCATTCACAATAGGTGATGTCACAGCTCACCTCCTCCTCCTGTACAATGACTGATAACACCTCTATATACAGGAGATAACACAGGATCCACCATTCACAATAGGTGATGTCACAGTTCACCTCCTCCTCCTGTACAATGACTGATACCTCTATATACTGTAGATAACACAGGATCCACCATTCACAATAGGTGATATCACACCTCACCTCCTCCTCCTGCACAATGACTGATAACACCTCTATATACAGCAGATAACACAGGATCCACCATTCACAATAGGTAATGTCACAGCTCACCTCCTCCTCCTGCACAATGATTGATAACACCTCTATATACAGTAGATTATACAGGATCCACCATTCACAAAAGGTGATGTCACAGCTCACCTCCTCCTCCTGTACAATGACTGATAACACCTCTATATCCAGAATATAACACAGGATCCACCATTCACAATAGGTGATATCGCAGCTCACTTCCTCCTCCTGTACAATGACTGATAACACCTCTATATACAGTAGATAACACAGGATCCACCATTCACAATAGGTGATATCACAGCTCACCTCCTCCTCCTGTACAATGACTGATAACACCTCTATATACAGTAGATAACACAGGATCCACCATTCACAATAGGCGATGTCACAGATCACCTCCTCTTCCTGTACAATGACTGATAACACCTCTATATACAGTAGATAACACAGGATCCACCATTCACAATAGGTGATATCACAGCTCACCTCCTCCTCCTGTACAATGACTAATAACACCTCTATATACAGTAGATAATACAGGATCCACCATTCACAATAGGTGATGTCACAGCTCACCTCCTCCTCCTGTACAATGACTGATAACACCTCTATATACAGTAGATAACACAGGATCCACCATTCATAATAGGTGATGTCACAGCTCACCTCCTCCTCCTGTACAATGACTGATAACACCTCTATATACTGTAGATAACACAGGATCCACCATTCACAATAGGTGATAACACAGCTCACCTCCTCCTCCTGCACAATGACTGATAACACCTCTATATACAGCAGATAACACAGGATCCACCATTCACAATAGGTAATGTCACAGCTCACCTCCTCCTCCTGCACAATGATTGATAACACCTCTATATACAGTAGATAATACAGGATCCACCATTCACAAAAGGTGATGTCACAGCTCACCTCCTCCTCCTGTACAATGACTGATAACACCTCTATATCCAGAAGATAACACAGGATCCACCATTCACAATAGGTGATATCACAGCTCACCTCCTCCTCCTCTGGTACAGTGACTGATAACACCTCTATATACAGCAGATAATACAGGGTCCACCATTCACAATAGGTGATGTCACAGCTCACCTCCTCCTCCTGTACAATGACTGATAACACCTCTATATAGAGCAGATAACACAGGGTCCACCATTCACAATAGGTAATGTCACAACTCACCTCCTCCTCCTCCTGTACAATGACTGATAACACCTCTATATAAAGTAGATAATACAGGATCCACCATTCACAATAGGTGATGTCACAGCTCACCTCCTCCTCCTGTACAATGACTGATAACACCTCTACATACAGTAGATAATACAGGATCCACCATTCACAATAGGTGATGTCACAGCTCATCTCCTCCTCCTGTACAGTGACTGATAACGCCTCTATATACAGTAGGTAACACAGGATCCACCATTCACAATAGGTGATATCACAGCTCACCTCCTCCTCCTGCACAATGACTGATAACACCTCTATATACAGTAGATAACACAGGATCCACCATTCACAATAGGTAATGTCACAGCTCACCTCCTCCTCCGGTACAGTGACTGATAACACCTCTATATACAGCAGATAATACAGGGTCCACCATTCACAATAAGTGATGTTACAGCTCACCTCCTCCTCCTGTACAATGACTGATAACACCTCTATATACAGTAGATAACACAGGATCCACCATTCACAATAGGCGATGTCACAGCTCACCTCCTCCTCCTGTACAAAGACTGATAACACTTCTATATACAGTAGATAACACAGGATCCACCATTCACAATAGGTGATATCACAGCTCACCTCCTCCTCCTGTACAATGACTGATATCACCTCTATATACAGTAGATAACACAGGATCCACCATTCACAATAGGTGATATCACAGCTCACCTCCTCCTCCTGTACAATGACTGATAACACCTCTATATACAGTAGATAATACAGGATCCACCATTCACAATAGGTGATATCACAGCTCACCTCCTCCTCCTGTACAATGACTGATAACACCTCTATATACAGTAGATAACACAGG
The DNA here is from genome assembly GCF_032444005.1 of Ranitomeya imitator. Taxonomy (NCBI): domain Eukaryota; kingdom Metazoa; phylum Chordata; class Amphibia; order Anura; family Dendrobatidae; genus Ranitomeya; species Ranitomeya imitator. The sequence continues at coordinate 34,898,150 of NC_091284.1, forward strand.
ATCCATTATTCACAATAAGTGATGTCACAGCTCACCTCCTCCTCCTGTACAATGACTGATAAAACCTCTATATACAGTAGATAACACAGGATCCACCATTCACAATAGGCGATGTCACAGATCACCTCCTCTTCCTGTACAGTGACTGATAGCACCTCTATATACAGTAGATAACACAGGATCCACCATTCACAATAGGTGATGTCACAGCTCACCTCCTCCTCCTGTTCAATGACTGATAACACCTCTACATACAGTAGATAATACAGGATCCACCATTCACAATAGGTGATGTCACAGCTCACCTCCTCCTGTACAATGACTGATAACACCTCTATATACAGGAGATAACACAGGATCCACCATTCACAATAGGTGATGTCACAGTTCACCTCCTCCTCCTGTACAATGACTGATACCTCTATATACTGTAGATAACACAGGATCCACCATTCACAATAGGTGATATCACACCTCACCTCCTCCTCCTGCACAATGACTGATAACACCTCTATATACAACAGATAACACAGGATCCACCATTCACAATAGGTAATGTCACAGCTCACCTCCTCCTCCTGCACAATGATTGATAACACCTCTATATACAGTAGATTATACAGGATCCACCATTCACAAAAGGTGATGTCACAGCTCACCTCCTCCTCCTGTACAATGACTGATAACACCTCTATATCCTGAATATAACACAGGATCCACCATTCACAATAGGTGATATCGCAGCTCACTTCCTCTTCCTGTACAATGACTGATAACACCTCTATATACAGTAGATAACACAGGATCCACCATTCACAATAGGCGATGTCACAGATCACCTCCTCTTCCTGTACAATGACTGATAACACCTCTATATACAGTAGATAACACAGGATCCACCATTCACAATAGGTGATATCACAGCTCACCTCCTCCTCCTGTACAATGACTGATAACACCTCTATATACAGTAGATAATACAGGATCCACCATTCACAATAGGTGATGTCACAGCTCACCTCCTCCTCCTGTACAATGACTGATAACACCTCTATATACAGTAGATAACACAGGATCCACCATTCACAATAGGTGATGTCACAGCTCACCTCCTCCTCCTGTACAATGACTGATAACACCTCTATATACTGTAGATAACACAGGATCCACCATTCACAATAGGTGATATCACAGCTCACCTCCTCCTCCTGCACAATGACTGATAACACCTCTATATACAGCAGATAACACAGGATCCACCATTCACAATAGGTAATGTCACAGCTCACCTCCTCCTCCTGCACAATGATTGATAACACCTCTATATACAGTAGATAATACAGGATCCACCATTCACAAAAGGTGATGTCACAGCTCACCTCCTCCTCCTGTACAATGACTGATAACACCTCTATATCCAGAAGATAACACAGGATCCACCATTCACAATAGGTGATATCACAGCTCACTTCCTACTCCTGCACAATGACTGATAACACCTCTATATACAGTAGATAACACAGGATCCACCATGCACAATAGGTAATGTCCCAGCTCACCTCCTCCTCCTCTGGTACAGTGACTGATAACACCTCTATATACAGCAGATAATACAGGGTCCACCATTCACAATAGGTGATGTCACAGCTCACCTCCTCCTCCTGTACAATGACTGATAACACCTCTATATAGAGCAGATAACACAGGGTCCACCATTCACAATAGGTAATGTCACAACTCACCTCCTCCTCCTCCTGTACAATGACTGATAACACCTCTATATACAGTAGATAATACAGGATCCACCATTCACAATAGGTGATGTCACAGCTCACCTCCTCCTCCTGTACAATGACTGATAACACCTCTACATACAGTAGATAATACAGGATCCACCATTCACAATAGGTGATGTCACAGCTCATCTCCTCCTCCTGTACAGTGACTGATAACGCCTCTATATACAGTAGGTAACACAGGATCCACCATTCACAATAGGTGATATCACAGCTCACCTCCTCCTCCTGCACAATGACTGATAACACCTCTATATACAGTAGATAACACAGGATCCACCATTCACAATAGGTAATGTCCCAGCTCACCTCCTCCTCCGGTACAGTGACTGATAACACCTCTATATACAGCAGATAATACAGGGTCCACCATTCACAATAGGTGATGTCACAGCACACCTTCTCCTCCTGTACAATGACTGATAACACCTCTATATACAGTAGATAACACAGGATCCACCATTCACAATAGGTGATGTCACAGCTCACCTCCTCCTCCTGTACAATGACTGATAACGCCTCTATATACAGTAGATAACACAGTATCCACCATTCACAATAGGTGATGTCACAGCTCACCTCCTCCTCCTGTACAAAGACTGATATCACTTCTATATACAGTAGATAACACAGGATCCACCATTCACAATAGGTGGTGTCACAGCTCACCTCCTCCTCCTGTACAATGACTGATAACACCTCTATATACAGTAGATAACACAGGATCCACCATTCACAATAGGTGATGTCACAGCTCGCCTCCTCCTCCTTTTCAATGACTGATAACACCTCTATATGCAGTAAATAACACAGGATCCACCATTCACAATAGTTAATATCACAGCTCACCTCCTCCTCCAGTACAATGACTGATAACACCTCTATATACAGTAGATAACATAGGATCCACTATTCACAATAGGTGATGTCACAGCTCACCTCCTCCTCCTGTACAATGACTGATAACACCTCTATATACAGTAGATAACACAGGATCCACCATTCACAATAGGTGATGTCACAGCTCGCCTCCTCCTCCTTTTCAATGACTGATAACACGTCTATATACAGTAAATAACACAGGATCCACCATTCACAATAGTTGATATCACAGCTCACCTCCTCCTCCCGTACAATGACTGATAACACCTCTAAATACAGTAGATAACATAGGATCCACTATTCACAATAGGTGATATCACAGCTCACCTCCTCCTCCTGTACAATGACTGATAACACCTCTATATACAGTAGATAACACAGGATCCACCATTCACAATAGGTGATATCACAGCTCGCCTCCTCCTCCTGTACAATGACTGATAACACCTCCATATACAGTAGATAACACAGGATCCACCATTCACAATAAGTGATGTCACAGATCACCTCCTCCTCCTGTACAATGACTGATAACACCTCTATATACAGTAGATAACACAGGATCCACCATTTACAATAGGTGATGTCACAGCTCACCTCCTCCTCCTGTACAATGACTGATAACACCGCTATATACAGTAGATAACACAGGATCCACCATTCACAATAGGTGATGTCACAGCTCACCTCCTCCTGTACAATGATTGATAACACCTCTATATACAGTAGATATCACAGGATCCTCCATTCACAATAGGTTATGTCACAGCTCACCTCCTCCTCCTGTACAATGACTGATAACACCTCTATATAAAGTAGATAACACAGGATCCACCATTCACAGTACAAGTTGTCACAGCTCACCTCCTCCTCTCTTCACAATGACCTTTGCACATTAGATGCTTCACTACAAATGATTGGTCGGGGTCTGACCACTGTGGAAAACATACATGTGAATTTCCTAAAACAACAGGCAGTTAGGTCCTAATAATATCCCTGTAGCCGGTTTGAGTGTTGCAAGATTTCTATTTTTTATTTTTCAATACAGATTGTGATATGGGAAGCAAAAAGGTTGTGAGAAGTTTTTGTAATTACCCTTAACAGAAAAACTTGGGGTTCAGAGTCTCATAACCATTTGATTAGTGTTGGAGCCGCTTATTGCAGCTTGGGACAATCTATCACAAGTATTTCATGTAATGCTTTGTTTCACCTGCGGAGGTGCTGCAGGAGAATGAAGCACTTTCTGCGTTGTTTCCCCAATGTCTATAGCTGATCACCGGGGGTCCCAGCTGTGGGATACAGAATGATCAGTTTACCATGAAGTTCCTTCAATGTAAATCTTGTATGGCCGTCATCTATCACTTTAGGTGGCAACTAACTTTTCTCGGATAATGTTTTGGATAAACGAGGTTTAATGATAGACCACAACTTTCAGTGTCAGGGAGATATATAAATATTGATGTCTGCGGATACAATTTTGCACAATGGAAGATGCAAGAAACGAACTAAGTTACACAATCGAAGACGGCACAATGCAGAAGGACTGAGCGTTGCCCAATATGTAAACACAGAGACGTGCGGTTCTCACAGAAGAGGCATCTCACAAAGCTGAGACAGTGTGTTATGTCGGAAAACCTGATGTGCCAGCACGGCACACACAACCCGAAGGGCTTGTTCACACTCTTGGATTGTATGCAGGGCCGGCTTTAAACACAGTGCGGCCCTGGGCAAAAGTTTAAAATGAGGCCCTAAATGGTGACTAGTGTTGAGCCACCCCCCTAGTGTTCGAGTTTGGTTCGGTTCGTCGAATTGGGACATGTTCGACGAATGCTCGTCGAACCCCATTGAAACCAATGACAGGCAAACACAAACACATACAAACACATAGAAAACACATAGAAAACACCTTAAAAGGTGTCCAAAGACTGACAAACTGCCCAGAAGACACAACAAACACATGGAAAAGTCACAACTGCATATAGTCATGCGAAAAGAAAAGAGGTGGAGGAGTAAAAGGAGGAGGAGACACGGATATAGGCATGTCATGCCCTTCTAAAATCAAGAAAGGCTGGAGTAAAAATCTAAAATCAGCCGACCAACACCCAGACGTCATGACAAAAAAATTTAAAAAAGAAATATCTTTAGGTACAATGGCGGCGGGTCCATTCAAAACACTTTCTTTAGAAGACATAGAGGTATCCTCGTTGGGAGTCGTGTCAAAAAAAGGAACCTAATACATTCAGACTAATCCACCATTTGTCATATCCAAGGGGCAGGTCAGTAAACGACAACATCGACGCGGAACCAAGTAGAGTACTATATACTGTACCTCCTTTGATGAAGCAATCATGCGGGTCAAGAAGTTGGTAAGGGGTACCCTTATGGCCAAAACAGATATTGAGGGGGCGTTCCGGTTACTACCTGTGCCTCCGAATAGTGTCCGCCTATTGGGCTGCTTCTGTGAAGGAGCATACTACATAGATCGCTGTTTGCCCATGGGGTGCTCCATATCCTGCTCTCTATTTGAGGCGTTTAGTTGCTTCCTCGAATGGATCGTCATGGACGTTTCTAAAGGGGGCACATATTATCCATTACCCCGACGACTTCTTATGCCTGGACCCAAAAGATTCACCACAGTGTACACGCGGTAGTCCACCTGTGAGGCGGTGTACTTTGCTTCACGGGTGGGCTACACTGCTGACTAGCAGACGCTGAAGCTATGGAGCAGACCTCTGAATCCCAGGCCATAGTATGAGTAAACAACTCTGCAGATGACTCCACCCACCTGGAATTGACGATGGCAACGTCATGTAAAACACAGCAAGGGGACTCGAAAAACAGTCTCCATTTTTTCCAAAAATTCGGCCACAGACACCACTTAAGTGGCATCAATTTCGCCAGAATTTTTTAAAACGGTTGGTGAGGTGATTTTCAAAAATCATCAAGCTTTTAGTCTCCCCAGGATGACACAGGGGTAGAAAAGTCCTTGCAGATCCAGGATTTGTTCATCTTGATGAACGTTAGTCTGTCTACATTGTCACTGCACAGCCGCGTGCGCTTATCTGTCAGCACACCACCAGCAGCGCTGAACACACGTTCAGAGAGAACGCTGGTTGCGGGGCACGACGAGATCTCCAAGGCGTGAGGGGCGAGCTCAGGCCATTTTTCCAGATTGGAAGCCCAAAATGAGTAAGGGTTTAGTTCCACAGTCATGGCATCTATGTTAACTTGGAGATACTCATGTACCATCCTCTCTAGGAGTTGGCTATGCGTCAGACTTCTTGTCTCCTGTGGCATTGCAAAGGATGCTCTAAAAAATTCTTGAAACGATTGGAAAAAATTGCTGTTACCACCAGATACGATTTTACTGTTACGGTTTGAGTGATGACTCGACAGTCCCACGGTTGGCAAGTTAGAAGTTACAGATTTGCACAGTTGTGGTTGAGGATGCAGTTGTTGACGTGCTTCCAGTACTCCATCTCTGTCCAGGAAGGCGCAACCTAACCTCGTCGTCAAACTCGTCACTAGCATCCTCCTCCACCTCCTCTGCTGACCTCATGGACTGGCGGACTGTAGGTTGACAGTAAGTGGGGTCTCCAACCTCGTCATCATCACCCTGTGTGTTCTAACACCCGTCGTCCTCATAGCCAACCTCTTCCTGCCCTGACCGAAAAGTCAAGTTTTCGTTCCAATCAGGTATTTCAGTCTCATCATCATCTTCCTCATTGTCTCCACCAACAGGAGTTACAATTTGGGAACGAGGGTCTACATTATGCTCAGAACCTTCTTCATCTGGGCCTGGATCCAATTCACAAAGATTCTGGGCATCAGTGCAGATCATTTCCTCGTCTGGATTCACAGAAGCTCTGGGGCAGACCTCTGATTCCCAGGCTATAGTATGCGTAAACAGCTCTACAGACTCAACCATCTGTGTTACCCCCATACTCAGACGGGCGGCTGGAGACTTGGGAGCTGTGAGCAAGCAAGTGCGATTGGGGTGACGCCTCTGAGGACTGGATTATTTGTGATGTTGAAATTGAGGTGGAGGAGAGTCTACTTGAACGAACACTTGATATCCGTTCAAGCACCTGCTGTTTTTGTGCCTCATCTGGAATTTTTAGCGATGCTCGTAGCGATGGTCGTAAGAAAGGGATCATATCAGATTGTCCACAAAAAGAAGGGGACATGTTACGTTGGCTGGAAGATGGTCTTTCTTCTGCAGATGTTACTGTTGCTTTAGCACCTATCCCACGGACACAACCTTTTTTTCACTTTTCAACACACCTATTCCCCTTTCCACCAGCAGCAGGCCTTTTGCCACTCATTTTGGTGCTTCACTAATTGGCAACTCTGTATCTGTAGTTGTTGGCAAAAAAACGATGGATGGAAATCAAGCAGAGCTGAGTGGCCAAACTGTGTTACTAGGCCCAAAACGATTTACTGGGTTAGATGCAGTACAAATTTGGATACACAGGCTTCGTAGTTAGCTTCACAGGCGGGCTACTGCGCTGACGTGCAGACACTGCTCCTAGGCCCAAAACGATTTACTGGGTTAGATGCAGTAAAAATTTCGATACACAGCTGGTGTAGCTAGCTTCACAGGCGGGCTACTCAGATCACTACCAGACAATGCTCCTAGCCCAAAAGGATTGGCTGAGCTAGATTACACCAAATGCTGTGACAAACACTTGCACAGCACTGGCACAGACCTGCCTGGCAAAAAGTGCTATGAACTGCTGTAACCTACCCTGAAAAGGGCTGATATTACAACTAGTCCCGACTCCCTAAACCTATCTCTCAGAAAGTTCGCTCCCAAAAAAGACTCTTAGTCGGTATAGTGCCCACAGCAGCAGCGGTGCCGTCTAACACTAAGCCGCAACAGTGAGGAAATGGTGGCGATGGGAAAAATGGCTGGTTCTTATAGGGCAAGGACATGTGACATACACAGCCAATGACGCATGCCCTTGCTTGTGTGCATCACAAGCACATTGCTGTGTGTGTGCACTGCTGATAGGCTGAGACTGCACCGCCCTACTGTAAAGGCAGGAAAGAAAAAAAAATGGAGATCGGCATTATTTCAGCACAGATCTATCCCCCGCGCCCTTCCCACCCACTATACACTGGAACAGTCTATTAACAATGATAAACAGTTTAAATGTGCAAATCAAGTTAGGCTTTTGGTGAACGAACAGTTATCGAACAGAAACTCGAACAGCCGAATTTTAAGCAAATTCTTCGAGTTCGTTGAACGACTCGAAGACCGCCCAAAACAGCTCGAATTTGAAATTGGCGAACAGTTCGACTCGAACACCACTCATCTCTAATGCTGACATATTACATATCACACAGAAACATTATAGTTGTAGTTACATGTGCTGAGTTCAGGCCATTAAACGAGCGCAATTAACAATATTGAAGTCGTTTGACGCTTGTTTCCCGGCCTCTTTTCACCATCTGAGGTGGAATGATGGGCACAGAACGATCACTAGTAGAGCAATCAGTCCCCATACAGTATCATGTATCTGCAGTTTACCCGGCGATGTGCTACTGACAACAATGATTTTTGTTCCCGCATAAACAATTCAATCGCTCGATGAATTTGCAGCATTTTGCTTGTTTAGTATAATACACCCCATAGTCCTCCACATAGTATAATGCAACCCATAGTCCTACATATTGTGTAATGCCCTCCCCATAATCTTACACATAGTGTAACAGACAGCGTAGTCCTCCACATAGTATAATACACCCCATAGTCCTCCAAATAGTATAATATACCCCATAGTTCTCCACATTGCATAAGGCACCCCATAGTCCTCCATATTGTATAATGCATTCCCCATAGTCCTCCATATAGTATAATGTGCCTCATAGTCCTCCATATAGTACAGTCCTCCACATAGTATAATGTGTCCCATAGCCGAACATATATTTTAACACACTCCCCATTGTTCTCCATATAGTATAATACGTCCCCCATATTCTCCCTACAGTATAATGCACTCCCCATAGTCCTCAATATAGAATAATTCATTCCATAATCCTCCCAATAGTATAATGCATTCCCTATAGTCCTTGATACCGTATATTGCAGGTCCCATATAGTACATAAAGTATAATGCACGCCCCATAGTCATTGATAGAGTATAAAGCAGCCCCCATATAGTGTAATGCAGCCCACATACAGTACATATATTATAATGCACCCCACAGGCCTCAATAGAATATAATGCACATGCCCCATAGGGTATAATGCAGTATAGATTCCATAGTCACTATTGATAGCAGAATCTAAGGGGCTAAACAGCTATGGTCTTTGCCATCGTGGCTGATGCAGCAAGTTGTCAGCTCTAGAGATCTGCTGATAGCTGTAGGAGCAGGATTGTCACCTGTCGATGGATACTAGTCTCTTATACAACCCCTGGCAAAAATTATGGAATCAAGTCTATGACCTGTCACTGGAAGTATAGGGGGATCCCACGTTACTAGTACAACAAAGATTTTGGAAAAGCGACGTAGCTCCAGCCTCCTAAAATAAAATCCAATTAAATCTTCGCTCCCAAAACCCAAATGCCCACCTCCCTCTGAGCCCCTCTGTGTCATCTGGCATGTCAGGGACTCTGACACAATCTATGCCAGACAAATTTACTTTCCAAAAATTGAATAGCACGCTTTCATTTCCGAGCCCTGCCATGTGAACAAGCAGCAGTTTTTGACCACATATGGGGTATCTTCGTGTTTGGAAGAAAATGCATAACAAGGTATTAGGTCAATTTTTTCCTATTATGCATTCTGCAAGTTTGGGGCTAAAACAACATTTTAGCAGAAAAATTGAATTTTCGTTTTCACATCCACATTTTTAAAACCCTCTGTGAAGCACCTATGGGTTCGACAAGCTTAACATACCCCTAGATGAATCCCTTTCTACTACTTTTTCCTGTTACCTCTTGCAAAAGTGAAAAAAATTGGGGCTAAAGCAAAATTTTCGTTAAAAAAAATGTTCAGTATGACGACCTAATGTTATCAAATTTTGAGTAGTATCTACGAGTTCATAATGCTCACTATACCCCTGGATAAAATCCTTGAGGGGTGTAGTTTCCAAAATGTGGTCACTTGTGGGGGTCTTTCGTTGTTTTGGTGAATTGGTTCAGTTCAAATGCAACATGGTGCCGCAATCTGTTTCAGATAAATTTGTGTTCCAAAATTCAAATGCTCTTTCCCTTCTGAGCCCCGCTGCATGTCCAAATGGAGGTACATGACTACATGTGAGGTATCAGCGCGCTCAGAAGAAACTGGGTAACAATTTTTGTGGTCTAGTTTATTGTGCTATTCCTTGTCAAATTAAAAAGTTGGGGTCTAATACAACATTTTAGATTGAAAATTACATTTTTTTTGCCCTTGATTTCGCATTAATCCCTGTGGAGTACTTGAAGGGTCAAAACCTTTCCCGACTGCGGTTTTAAAGTATTTGAGGGGTGCGATTTTTAAAATGGAATCACTTTTGGGAAGTTTTCAATATATAGGCCCCCAAAGTCCATTTAACTCTGAATAGATCCCAAAGAAACAAGTTTAGTAAATTCTTTAAAAAATTTAGAAATTGCTGCTAAAATTTTAACTTTTCTAACATTCTAACAAAATAAAATAACGCTTGAAAAATGGTGCATATGTGAAGAAGACATATGGGAAATGCTATTTATTAATTAATATGTACAGGATGACTAACTGGTCGAAGTAAATAAAATTTGATTGTTTGAAAGTTGAGAATTTTGCAACATTGTCGCCAAATTTCCAATATTTTCTCAAATAAACACAAAATATATTTATGTCTATACACTGCTCAAAAAAATAAAGGGAACACTAAAATTCCACATCCTAGATGTCACTGAATGAAATATTCCAGTTGCAATTCTTTATTCATTGCATAGTGTAATGCGTTGAGAATAACAAAACATAAAAAGGATCAATGTAAATCAAAATTAATATCTCATGGAGGTCTGGATTTGGAATGATACTCAAAATCAAAGTGGAAAATCAAAATACAGGCTTATCCAACTTCAGTGGAAATGCCTCAAGACAAAGAAATGATGCTCAGTAGTGTGTGTGTGGCCTTCACGTGCCTGTATAACTTCCCTACAACTCCTGGGCATGCTCCTGAAGAGACGGTGGATGTCTCCTGAGAGATTTCCTTCAAGACCTGGTTTCAAACATTAGTGAACTCTTGGCTAGTCTGTGGTGCAACGTGGCATTGGTGGATGGAATGAGATATGGTCTCCCAGATGTGCTCTATTGGATTCAGGTTTGAGGAATGGGCAGACCAGTCCATAGCATCAATGCCTTCATCGTACAGGAACTGCTGACACTCTTCAGCCACATGAGGTCTAGCATTGTCCTGTATCAGAAGGAACCCAGGGCCCACTGCATCTGCATATGGTCTCACAATGGGTCTGAGGATCTCATCCTGGTACATAATGGCAGTCAGGTTACCTTTGGTTAGCACATGGATGGCTGTGAGGCCCTCCAAAGAAATGCCACCCTACACCATTACTGACCCACTGCCAAACTGGTCATGCTGAAGGATGTTGCAGCCAGCAGATCGCTCTCCACGGCATCTCCAGACTCTGTCACGTCTGTCACATGTGCTCAGTGTGAACCTGCTTTCATCTGTGAAAAACACAGGGCGCCAGTGGCGGATTTGCCTATCCTGGTGTTCTGTGGCAAATGCCAAGCATCCTACACAGTGTTGGGCTGTGAACACAACCCCCATCTGTGGACGTCGGGCACTCAGACCATCCTCATGGAGTTAGTTTCTAACCGTTTGTGCAGACACATGCACATTTGTGGCCTGTTGGAGGTCATTTTGCAGGGCTCTGGCAGTACTCCTCCTGTTCTTCCTTGCACAAAGGCTGAGGTAGCAGTACTGCTGCTGGGTTGTTGCCCTCCTATCGCCCCCTCCATGTCTCCTGGTGTACTGGCCTGTCTCCTGGTAGCGCCTCCAGCCTCTGAACACTACGCTGACCGACACAGGAAACCTTCTCGCCACAGCTTGCATTGATGTGCCATCCTGGATGAGCTGCACTACCTGAGCCACTTGTGTGGGTTGTAGAGTTTGTCTCATGCTACCACGAGTGTGGTAGCACTACCAACATTCAAAAGTGACCAAAACATCAACCAGAAAGCATTGGTACTGAGATGTGGTCTGTGGTCCCCACCTGCAAAACCACTCCTTTATTGAGTGTTTCTTGACAATTGCCAATCATTTCCATCTGTTGTCTATTCCAGGGGAAACTGCACCCAGCAGCAACAGAGCTGGACCAGAAACCGGGTAACTAACATGAACACCAACGGGACCTTTCACATGAGACAGAGTGACCAGGTAAAGCAAAAGGACCTACGATCATGTGACAGAGTGAGAGGCGGTCAGGGGGCGGAGCCATATGCCGGGAAAACAGAGAAGGGACAAGCATAAAAGAATAGTGAAACAAGCCGAGGTCATAGCCAGGAGATTACAAGATACCAGCAAGGAGAGTCAGCGAATAGTCAGAAGCCAAGCCAGGGGTCAGTAATCCAGGAAAGCAAATAAAGCAGGTGACAGCAAGACACAAAGCAAGCCAGCACACACTTCAGAGGGGAAGCATACAGACTGCAGAAAACCTACAGCTGACAATGATACCAGGTTAGGAGCGAGTATAAATAGCCCTCCCATCTTGAAAAAAAGGCTAGGAACATTAACCCTGAGACATAACCTTGTCCTAACCATGACAGTTCCTTCCTAAGTGGACAGTTTGATTTCAGAGAAGTTTGATTCACTTGGAGTTATATTCTGTTGTTTAAGTGTTCCCTTTTTTGAGCAGTGTATATATATAAAGCTGAATGTATGTATGTGTGTGTGTATGCGTATTTATCAAGCCACGCCCACTCAACAGAGCCTTGCCCAACCACATAGCCACAGGGAAAGAGCCCCTGGTCCAGGGACACCCAATAACAGTTGTGACACACAGCTTGGCCTCACATACATTGCATACACAGCTCTGTTGCAGGGACCCTCTGATCCCATGTATACAGGGTTACTATACTTCCCCCAGTGATGTGATATAAGTCCCTGCTCTGTGACACAAGCTGACACTTCTAGTCCAGCACCAGCACAGCCCTGCGTCTGACTCCTTCTCCCAAGCACGTGACTGGTCACATGATCACAGGTCCTTTAGCTGCCCAGCATCTCGCATCTACCGAGAGTTCAACGCCACAGTTAGTTACTATGCCTGGGCAATGCCAGCATGGAGGGTATAGGGCAGTGCTGGCATGGAGGGAAGGGAGCAGCGCTGTCTGCCCAGTGACACTGCCTGGCACTGTGTATATATAAAAGCTGTGTTGAAGAAAAATGCTGTGTATAAAAATTTACAAAAAGGAAAATGGACTGATGGGACCCTGCATGGTTAGTACCTAGTAGCAGGGCTGCTACTAGGAATTTTAGGGCCCCATACTGGCAAAATTTTCATGGCCCCCTTGAAACTTCATCCAGGCACCACCCTAGCCTCGTCTCCACCCTTCAAACCTTCTACAGACCCACCACCATCTCCTGGAAAAACTCCACTCCTGCACCACATCCTAACCAATCACACATTAACAGTTCTCATCACCGTTTCCCATACATTGCCAGCAGCTTTTATTTTGGGAAAAAGATTTTTTAACCCGCCACCACGACAAGGTAGACTCTTTTGGTCAGGCTGTACTCTATTGTAAGTTATTAAACAGTTGTTAAAATATCCATTACAATTTTAAGTATATTTTTATTTATTTTTCAATCTTTAAAATGACCAATAATATCACATACAAGGGACAAATACCGCCACACCATGACCAGACCACATATTGCCACAGTGACCGAGTAATAGAACATACAAGAAACAAATACTGCCACACCAGTGACATTATACACAGGAACTCTGTATACAGCATATAGTGTCAGTGTATAGGTAACACAGTGATCACCAGTGACATTATACACACGAACGCTGTTTATAGTGTACAGGTAGTACAGTGAACACCAGTGACATTATACACAGGAGCTCTGTATATAGGGTCGTGTACAATACAGTAATCACTAGTGATATTATACACAGGAGCTCTGTATATAGTATACAGTGTATAGTGTCAGTGTACAGGTAACACACTGACTCACTGATGATGTCTCAAGTTGAAGTCCTTCATCTTCACTTTTTTTCTTCATCCAGTTCAGACCGCCATCACTTCTTCCACCCAGGACTCGTCTCTGCAGAAAATAGCACAGTTATCTAGAGCACATTCCCCAATTTTTCCCCAATCTCTACATTACGCCAAATGAAGAAAAAAGTTACTATGTCACCCTGCATAGTAGCAGGACCTCTCCTCCCCCACACTGAAAACAGTATCCTCAAAATAAAATCCTTTAATTGACCCCAACAGTAATAATATCTCACATTCTGGACCCCACGTGTCCTCCCATTCTGCCTCATGTCTCTCCATACTGCAGCCCCATAGCAGTATAATGCACCCCAATAGGAGTATAATGCACCCCAATGGAAGTATAATGCACCCCCATAGGGGTATAATGCACCCCATAGTAGTATAATGCACCCCATAAAATAATGCTCCCTCATAGTGGTATAATGCACCCCCATGGGGGGTATAATGCAGCCCCATAGGGGTATCATGCACCCCATAAAATAATGTACCCCATAGTATAATGTACCCCATAATATAACGCAACCCCATAGTGGTATAATGCACACCCATAGGGGTATAATGCAGCCCCATAGGGATATAATGCACTCCCATATGCGTATAATGCACCACATAGTATAGTGCAGGCCCATAGTAGTATAATTCACCCCATAAAATAATGCACCCCCATAGGGGTATAATGCAGCCCCATAGTAGACTAAAGCACCCCCACAGTAGTAGAATGCACCCCATAGTGGTATAATGCACCACCATAATGGTATGATGCACCACCATAGTGGTATAATGCACCACCATAGTATAATGCACCCCTATAGATGTACAATCCAGCCCCATAGTAGTATAATGCAGCCCCATAGTATAATGCAGTCCTATAGTAATATAATGCAGCCCCATTGTTAGGGCTAGCGGAATACACCAAATAATTAGGAAGATGGTATAAGGTGCATTCGCAGCCTGGGGTCCACCGTGCAGAGATGTAACCTGCTGATGAGTAATGACGGATTATATGGCGGTATAATGTGGATACACACATGGGTTAGCTTCACCTGATATGAAGGAAGTGAACCCTGTTGCGTCACAGGGCTGCGGTACTGCACAAAGAGCGCAATCAAGGAGTCACAGAACTATATCCCAAGACATAGGGAAAGAGTTCCTCTAGACCTCTTGCGCTCAACACCGCTACTGGGGTGTTAGAGTTTAACAGAAATAATAATTTAATGCACAAGAGTGCATGCAGTGCCGCTCTGGCGGACGCCACCAACCACCCAGACTTGAGTCAGGAAAGCATTCTAATAGCGTACGGCACCGCACTGGCGGTCACAGCAATAAGACGCTGTATCGTGTGTTAGGTACATATAGCACTGTCAGGCGCTAGATAGCAAGCATCCACCACACGCGAGCAGTCAACAACACTAGGGAGGGGGATGATTAATGAGCGACTTTCACACATCTGCACACACACGTTTTCAAGTATACACTAGCGCATGGCCGAGCAGCCATGCGAACCTTTTATAGCAGCAGTGCTACGGGACCTTCCAGATGGTCCAAGAGGAGCCGCAACAGGACCTGAGCATGTGACCCCCGACCTCCAATGGGAGGTCATCCCGTGGGCATGTGGAGCGCCCCCAGACGCAGGGCCGCGGGTTACTCGGTACCGGTCCTCTCTGGCTCAGTTCTGGGGTTGTCACGGTGGCTGGACCCGGTCCGTGACCCTGCTAAGGGGCGTCCAATAAAAGGGATGATGAAAGTCGGCTCAGGTTTCGTGACGCCACCTGTGGTATTCGGTCAGGTCGACTGACGCTGCTCTGGGTCCACTGGGGTGATGTGATGGCAGCTAGATGGTATACCTTCCCACAGGTGAAGTATAACCCCAGGGCTTTCCAGTGGTGTAGGTGGCGATGGTGTGAGGTGCAGTCAATAACGAGGACACAGGGTTGCAGTCTCTTTACCTCTTTACTGGTGACTTCAGGATCCTCAATCCAGAGCACTGTTAACAGGGCTGTCTGAGACCGGCCGGTCTGAAGGCACATCCAGAGTTCCCTTTGCAGGTGGAAATCGTTGCCTACCACTAGCACCTGTGTGTTGTAGTGCTTCCCTGCTGAGCATTCGGGATAGTCCTCACAACTTCTGTTCTCGTTCTTTCTCGTTCTTTCTAGTTCTTTCTCTCTCCATCCCCCAAGTTTGTTATGGCTAGGACGCACCCGTTTGACGGGAAGGCTCGGAGCTATCCTGGGACCCTAGAGACGCCCCTCTCCATGGTTGCCCCCTATTTCTGCTTAGGTGATGTATGGTAGACAGCCAACCTATAATTAACTGTCCTGCGGTATTTGAAGTAAGGCATAGAGTCAGTTACTTCCTCGGTGTTCCGGTCACTGGCTACGCGCCTCAGTAGGAAGTTGCCGTTCTCGAGGCACAACTCCTACTGGCTCTCCTTTGTGCGTGATCTCCACAATATCCACAATATACTCCACAATATACTTTCCACAATATCCTTCTCTTCGTGTCCTTTCTTAGAATACCGCCGCAAGGTAGTGCAGGCGCGGTTCCGTTGCTTTCTGTTCTTGTCGCTAAGTCTCTGCCAGGTTCCCACGCCTGACAGGGACCCCTATGAAGTCTCCCCCATAACACCCCCTGCCACAGGATGTTGCCTGGGCAAAACCCAGTAAGCTTCTGTGCTAACTTCCTATCCACCCCTAGTTTTACCAGTGTGAGGAGTGGCATAATAAATAGAACCTTTTGCTCCCCCTAGTGGCCGGAGTGTGAAGTGTAATGTGTGCTTGTCATACCTGGTCAGATGAACTCCTTTAGTGCCATCAGACATACCATCACCCCCCTTAGTGGCAGAGCGACATTACTGCAATGACCAGGTCTCTGGGGTGCTGCACATGCTCAGTATGAGAAAAGCAGGACTTAGTCCCAGAAAGACCTGCTCGCTGTTGATCAGTGCTGGCTACAAAGGCAGAGCCTGGAAGGGCAGCAGTAACCAGTCACACAGTATCAGCTTGAGCCAGACGCTGGGACCGACGTCTCTGCTGAGCAGGCTCCAATGCGGCTGGAGAAGAATGGGAGACCGCAATGGAGATGGTTCGAGATTCCCTCTGTGCAGAGGCAGGAACTCGACACCTAACACCCATTGTATAATGCAGCCCCATAGGGTTATAATGCACCCCATAGGGGTATAAAGGACCCCATAATGGAGCTTTATAAAAAAAAATTAAAAAGTTTCTCCTTACCTGGCCATGATCCAGCAGTGTCATCTGCGCAATACATCTGAGGCTCTGACCTTCGTTCCCACATATGACAGTGATGTCATACGCTGGCGACTTGCTCACTGACTTCAGTTGCTGGCCTGTGATTGGCTAGAGGCTGTTAACTGAATCTCCCACATGGCAACAAATTCTAACGCCCCGTGCATCAAGAGCACACACGGGCATTTACTGAGCTGCAGAATCCTGCTGCTAGGACCCGCTGAGCAGAGGAAAGGGGCCCCATACATCAGTAAAGGAGGCAGTTCCCCAATGGCGGCCCTGCCTAGTAGCACCACCTTTTGAAGGTATTACAGCTTGTAAATGCTTCTTGTAGCCAGACAAGAGTATTTCAATTCTTGTCTGAGTGATTTTCATCCATTCTTCCATGAAAAATTCTTCCAGCTCTTGAGATTCCTGGGTTGTCTTGCATCTTATGCTCTTTGGAGATCAAGCCACAGATTTTCAATGATGTTCAGATCAGGGGACTGTGAGAGCCATTGAAAACCTTTAGTTTTCTCTTTTTGAGGTAGTCTATTGTGGATTCAGACCTGTGTTTAGGATCATTGTCATAGGTTTACCGTGACAGAGAAGAGCCAAGGGACCGCATTGTCTGATTTCTCAAACTCCTGCACTAGTTAGAAGCACTTCACCTTCATATTAAATGGTGTAAATTTCTTTTAGCAGTGCAGTGGTTAATCTGCTCAGTTGAGAGCTCCTGGAAGCTTTCCTGCATTAAGGCTCTCAGCTGTGCCCAGTTAGCCACTCCAATCTACTATATAAACTGGGTCCTGGCTAGCACTCATTGTCAGAGTTAGTTTATGCTGCATGGCTGGAGGTTGTTGGTGGTTGTTGTTGGAGAAGGCATTTGGTGGATTTATCTGTGACTGTTGTGAGGTTTTGAGTGCGTGATAATTCCCTTTCTTCTCTTACTTTGGTTTAACCCCATCCTCCACTCCTCGGTGTTTACCTTTTTTGTTTATATGTGTATGATTGGTATATTCCTTTATCCCTGTTCGTATTACCTTATTAGTCTGGTTAGGGTATTATGGTAGGGTATTACTGGTTAGGGTATACACTATTAGTCCCTTCTTCCCTGGGTGGGTGATGGGTACAGACTGTGGTTATATTCAGGAGCTAAGGCAAGGTGCATGGCCCCGCTGTCTTCACCATCAGAAGTAATTCAGGAAACAGGGAGAGCTAGGGTGACTCTAGTGGTAGGGACAGGAAAGGAGCCCCTGGTCCTGGTGACACCAGATAACAGAGTTGTGACAATCATTACCCATTTGCAGAAACCTTTCTCTTTTCATCTTTAACTTTTTTACAGATGGGCTTAATGGTTGGCTTAATGGTTGGTGAGATGTTCTGTTCCTGAAATTCTGTGCCCTTTTTTCTCTACTCATACCTTTGATCATTGTGGTCAAAGACTTCTACTGTAACCTCATTGGTCTGCAGCACTTGTTTCCAAAATGCATCAGGCTTTGCATACTTCTGATGCTGAATTTTATGGTGAGGATGCAGGAGAGGTTTTCTACTGATGACTTTGAAGTGGAGGCCATATTTGTGCAGGTGTCTCTGAACAGTAGAACAATGCACCACAACTCCAGAGTCTGCTAAATCTTTCTGAAGGTATTTTGCAGTCATGCGAGTTCTCTGATTTGACTCTCTAGCAATCCTACGAGCAGCTCTCACTGAAATTTTGCTTGGTCTTCCAGACCTTATCTTGACCTCCACTGTTCCTGTTAACTGTCATTTCTTAATTACATTTCGAACTGAGGAAAGGGAAACTTGAAAACACTTTTTTTCTTCTTATAGCCTACTCCTGCTTTGTCGGCCTCGACCATTTTCACTTTCAAAGTGATAGGCAGCTGCTTAGAAGAACACATGGCTGTTGTTTTTTGGTTAGAGGAAGTTTTTATAAAGCTGGGAAATTGCATCACCTGGTCTTTCCTAATAGTGGATAAGCCATAACACTAACAAGCTAATTAAAGTCTGAAACTTTGGTCAAAGTTATCCGAGCACACAAATCTGCAAGGGTGCCCAATTTTTTGCATCAACCCATTTTCCTTTTTGTAATTTTTAAAATAATTAAAAAAAACAATGTATTTTTTTATTTCTCTAAAATACAAAAGGAAATGTGTCATCTTTAACTTTAGGTCTTTTAGAGATCGTTTCATCTTCAACTTGCTTAGCTGTTCACATTATCAGTAATTTTAACCAGGGGTGCCCAAACTTTCACATGCCACTGTAAAGTGACACTGGTCAGATTTAAAAAAGTTGGCCTGGAAATTAAAGTTAAAATTATCTCAATCTCTAAGGGGTGAAAGACTCATACATTATTTTTATGTTTCTTCAGAGATAGTTTGTTAGGGTTGGCGGAATGCACCGAATATATTTATTAAATGAGACTGGTGCGTTCGCAACCCGGGATCCACCGTGCAGGAAAGAACCTGCTGCTAAGCAAGGCGGCGAAGCAAAATAGAATAAACGAACTCTGTTACTTCACAGAGCCCGTAGTAAAGAGAACGCTGTGCCCTGTTTAGCTCACAGGGGACACAGCTACTGTGTAGAGCTGACAGTGGTCATGCAGTCCAAACCAAACACGCTGCTCCTCTCCGGTGGAGCCGGAATCCTAATGGTTATATCCAGCCCTGAATTCACTCATAAGAAACTCCTCGCCGGAGGTGCCAGCATTCTAGGGGCTTATTTCAGCCGGGTCCCTAACCGCATACACAAAACTCCTCGCCGGAGGTGCCAGCATTCTAGGGGCTTATTTCAGCCGGGTCCCTGACTACACACATGACCACACTGGCGCTGAGCTCGTACATATTTGATACTAGCGCATGGCCGTGCGGTCATGAGAACCCTTTATAGCTGCAGCACCTACAGGACCTTCCAAGAAAGGACCAATGGAAGGCTGCCACAGATCTTGATCAGGTACAGGACCTTCCTGGAGGACCAATGGAAGTTGCTGCAGTACCTGAGCATGTGACCCTTGATCTCCACTGAGAGATCTTACCCTGGGCATGCTCAGTGTGTGCAAAGCAGGACTTAGTCCCAGAAAAGCCTGCTCGCCGCAGACCAGTGCAGGGTACAATAGTAGAGCCTGGAGAGGCAGCAGTAACCCTTTGCACAGTATCATATTCAGTGAGACGCTGGGACCGACGTCTCCGCTGAGCAGGCTCCACTGCGGCTGATGCAGAATGGGAAACAGCAGCAGACATGGTTCGAGATTCCCCCTGTGCAGCGGCGGGAACTCGACTCCTAACATAGTTGTTGTCAGAAACATTTTGTCAGCACTATTGGTGCTAAAACCTCATTTCCCTTTCCAGTATATTATTGCCCAATGGCTGTCCTGCATTGAACTTAAAGACCACACTCTATTATTGATATTATTATTATTTATTTTTAAATACTATTGATTGCATGTTATGCCTGTATGTAGTTCCATAAACAGGAGAGCAGGAGAAGGGAGACAAAGATCCACACCCATTTCCTGTAGAGAGACAAAAACAAAGCTCAATTTCCTGTAATGAGTCAAAGACCCTGCCCTACTTACTATATTGAGACAAAGAACCACCCCATTTCCTGTAGCGAGAAAGACACCTCCCCATTTCCTGTAGAAGAGAAAGACAAACCCCCCTTTCTATAGAGAAACAAAGATAAACCCCCACTTCCTGTAGAGAGACAAAGACAAACCCTCACTTCCTGTAGAGAGAGAAAGACAAACCCCCATTTACTGTAGAGAGACAAAGACAAACCCCACTTCCTGTAGAGAGAGAAAGACAAACCAACCATTTACTGTAGAGATACAAAGACAAACCCCACTTCCTGTAGAGAGAGAGAAAGACAAACCCCCATTTACTGTAGAGATACAAAGACAACCCCCCACTTCCTGCAGAGAGACAAAGACAAACTCCCAATTCCTGTAGAAAGACTAAGACAAACCCTCACTTCTTGTAGAGACACAAAGACAAACCCCCACTTCCTGTAGAGAGACAAAGACAACCCCCACTTCCTGTAGAGAGACAAAGGCAACCCCCACTTCCTGTAGAGAGACAAAGACAAACCTTCACTTCCTGTAGAGACACAAAGACCAACCCTCACTTCCTGTAGAGACACAAAGACAAACCCCCACTTCCTGTAGAGAGACAAAGATAAATCCCCTCTTCCTGTCGAGAGACGAAGACAAATCCCCACTTCCTGTAGAGAAACAAAGACAAACCTCCACTTCCTGTAGCGAGACAAAGACAAACCCCCACTTCCTGTAGAGAGACAAAGATAAATCCCCTCTTCCTGTAGAGAGACAAAGATAAATCCCCTCTTCCTGTAGAGAGACAAAGACAAACCCCCACTTCCTGTAGAGAAACAAAGACAAACCCCCACTTCCTGTAGAGAAACAAAGACAAACCTCCACTTCCTGTAGAGAGACAATGACAAACCCCCACTTCCTGACACCCATGTCTCTGCTGCTAGTGATGGACTAGATATGGTAACAGACTTGGATAGAAGGGCGACACCTAGTGGCCTGCACTTTGGAGCAATTTCTTCATCTGAAAACATACTTTTGGCAGATCAACATCAAACAAAAGCTTAGTAAAAAATGTATTGGTATCACAAGCAGAATCAGATTCCTTAGGCTAAAATTCAGACTAGAAGATTAATCAGCCATTTGCTTGTTTTTAATATTTGATTTGACGAATCATGTTGTGCAGTGTAGAAGGCTCTGTTCTTTCCCATAATGTCCACACAGGGGTAGTCATACAGTTTAAGAAATTTCAGCATAGTTATAGACAAGATAAAGATAATGGGTGTGTACGTTCAGCAGAAAAAGGTGCAATGACCATCAATAATCTAGTCTCACAATAAATCAACCTTTACTTCAAGTAAAATATGCAGTCGGCCAAAGGTAGAAGACAAATACTTAAATACAATGGTATGTAAATAAGAAAAACACGCAAGCAATGTTCTTTGTTCGCTTTTTCATCTTTCCCAGTAAGAGCAATATTTTTTTCATTGTGATAACTGTACAAGAGCTGTTTTTTGTCGGACAAGTGGTATTTTTTATGGCAACATATGAGATACAAATGACTTACTGATCAATTGTATTAACCTTTTCTGAGGAAGAATAAAAGAACAGCAATTCCCCCCATTTTAATTCTTTTTTTTTAAATTATTAGTTCTAGTTTCTATATGTTGGCATGACAATGGAGATATCAATTTTTTTACATTTTAGTAACTTTCCACTATAAAAACATATTTTATGAAAAAGTTAGTTTTGAGTAACTGCATTACAAAAGTCATCATTTTGGGGTTTTTTCAACGTAGTGATTTGTGGGTTTGTTTTTCTGTGGGATGGGTTGAAGTTTCTGTTTGTATTTTTGAGTAAATAGCATTTATAATTTTTGGTGGAAAAAAACATCAATTTTGCATTTTTTAATCCTGTTTTTCTTGCAGTAAAAATAATAAGTTACGGTAACTTTAATTCTTGAGTTGTTCTGATTGCAGTGGCACTGTTGTTATTACAGCAAACTTTTGTAATTAACTTTAATTTTTTTTTTTAATTAAATAGATCTTCTATAGCTGATCCATGTCAGAATAGATGCAAAATCATCATATTAAATGAGTATTTTATGAGTCCAGCTATAAAGTGAATTAGCTCAGGAGACCAGATGCATTGTGTCCATTCACCCAGACTGACTGACAGTTGCAGCTTATACTAATTAATGTAAGATCTCAGCAGGGAGGAAGGACAGTGAGGAGCTTTTAATTATGTGAGGTAGTTCGAAATTTAGCAGCTGAAGGTACAATGAAGAGTTGTCAATCATGCTTGGTAGGTGGAGGGTCAGCAGCAGAAAGGAGGTACACTGAGGAGTTGCCAATCATGCTTGGTAGGTGGAGGTTCAGTAGCAGCAGAACGGAGGTAGACTGAAGAGTTGTCAATTAGCTTGGTAGGTGGAGGTTCAGCAGCAGCAGCAGAAAGGAGGTACACTGAGGAGTTGCCAATCATGCTTGGTAGGTGGAGGTTCAGCAGCAGCAGAACGGAGGTAGACTGAAGAGTTGTCAATTAGCTTGGTAGGTGGAGGTTCAGCAGCAGCAGCAGCAGCAGAAAGGAGGTACACTGAGGAGTTGCCAATCATGCTTGGTAGGTGGAGGTCCAGTAGCAGCAAAAAGGAGGTACACTGAGGAGTTGCCAATCATGCTTGGTAGGTGGAGGTTCAGCAGCAGCAGAATGGAGGTAGACTGAAGAGTTGTCAATCATGCTTGAAAGGTGGAGGTTCAGCGGCAGCAGAACGGAGGTACACTGAGGAGCTGTCAATCATGCTTGGTAGGTGGAGGTTTAGAAGCAGCAGAAAAGAGGTACACTAAGGAGTTGTCAACCATGCTTGGTAGGTGGAGGTTCAGCAGCAGCAGAATGGAAGTACACTGAGGAGTTGTCAATCATGGTTGGTAGGTGGAGGTTCAGCAGCAGCAGAAAGGAGGTACACTGAGGAGTTGTCAACCATGCTTGGTAGGTGGAGGTTCAGCAGCAGCAGAAAGGAGGTACACTGAGGAGTTGTCAATCATGCTTGGTAGATGGAGGTTCAGCAGCAGCAGAAAGGAGGTACACTGAGGAGTTGTCAATCATGCTTGGTAGGCGGAGGTTCAGCAGCAGAATGGACAGACACTGAGGAGCTGTCAATCAGGCTAGGTGGATGGAGATTCAGTAGCAGAGAGGATGGATACTGAGGAGCTGCACGTTATACTAGATGGGTGGAGAATAAAAAGAAACAGGTATAATAATCACGGAAGAGTTGTCAATCAGACTAGATTTTAAACTTTAAAACATTTTAAACAGCCATGTTGAAATGAATATTCACGGTGAGTACACCAGCATCAGCGGGTCTAATATTTTATTTCTGCATACAGATTGTATTGTGAAATCTGCTGATACATATGGAAACAAATTACTTTAAATGATTGTAGGGACTCCATTCCTCAAATCAGCCCAAGAAACAATAAAGATGTCAAGTATACATGAGATAATAAGCAGTAATGAGAGTAATGGATGCACAACCACTGCTTGGATATACAAGGAGCATTCACAAGTGATGAGCTGCTTACCATCAGTCCTGTGTACGTCATACTGAGGTTTAAGATGGCGATATTATCATATGCCTCCTCCATACAAACACCTAGCTCTTGCATATTTCAAGGAGGATACAGAAATGAAGGCGAAAGCTGAAGAAGCAGCAGAGTGCATTCATCTATGGAAAGGATAATTACGTGTGAATGATGGGATCAGATAAGGAAATAATCTGCCCCGTCTGTCATCTCCACAAAATGATAATATCAATAATGTGATATATAGTCATTGTGAATATTCTCCTTAATGAATGAAGAGAGGCTGTGGGACTACAACCAGAAATCACCGCTCAGAGAGAATTCTTTCTTTTGTATGAGTTCTGTATCAGTACTATATATGTTCTATATGTGTTCTGTGTACTCCTATACAGTGGCTTGCGGAAGTATTCACCCCCTTGGCTTTTTACCTATTTTGTTATATTAATACCTGAGTTTCAAAATATTTATAATCTGATGTGTATGTGATGCATCAGCACTAAATAGTCTAAGATAGTGAAGTGAGAAAAAATGAAGCCCCTAAAAATGTATAGTGTAAGCAGTTATCTTCATGAGTCCCATACTTAGTGACAGGACATCCCCCTGTGTGCCATCTAAGTGTCACATTTGTCAGTATATAAACTTTACCTTTCCTGAAAGGCCACAGCGGCTGCAACACCATTAACAAGAGGCAGCACTAACCAAACAAGACCAAGGAGATCTGCAAACAAGTCAGGGACCAAGTTGTTGAGAAGAACAAGTCAGGGTTGGGTAATAATAAAATATCCCAATCTCTGATGATCCCCCGGAGCACCATCACATCCATTATCATCAAATGGAAAGAACTTGGTACCACAAGAAACCTGCCAAGAGAGCGAGCCCACAAAGACTCTCAGCCCGGGTGAGGAAGGCATTAATCAGAGAGGCAGCACAGAGACCAAAGGTAACCCTGAAAGGAGCTGCAGAGTCCCCAAGCAGAGACTAGAATATATGTCTACATGACCACAATAAGCCATACACTCCATAGAGGTGGCCTTTATGGAAGAGAGTCCAGAAAAAAAGCTTTTGTTAGACATAAAAATTGTAAGGCTCATTTTGACTTTGCCAAAAAACTTGTGGGAGACTCCCCAAATCTATGGAGGAAGTTGCTGTAGTTAGATGAGACCAAGATTGAACTTTTTGGCCACCAAGGTAAACACTGTGTCTGGCGCCAAACCAACACAGCTCATCACCCCAAGAACACCATCCCCACAGAGAAACATGGTGGTGGCAGTATCATGTTGCATGAAAGTTTTTCTGGAGCAGGGACAGGGAAAATGGTCAGAGTTGAGAGGAAGATGGATGGTGTGAAATGCAGGGATATTTTTGAGCAAAACCTGTTTCAGTCTTTCAGTGATTTGCGATTGGGACAGAGGTTCACCTTCCAAAAACACAATGACCCAAAGCAGTCTGCTAAATCAACATCAACACTCGAGTGGTTTAAATGGAATTGTGTAAATGTTTTGGAGTGGCCTAGAGATAGCCCAATTGAGAATCTGTGGTCAGACTTGAAGATTGCTGAATACCAGAGAAAAGCATCTAATTGAAGGAGCTGGGGCAGTTTTGCCTTCAAGAATGGGCAAAAATCCCAGTTCAAAGTTGTGGAAAGTTCAGACACTTATCCAAAGCAGCTTTCAGCTGTAATTTCTGCAAAAGGAGGCTCTACAAAGTACTGACTTTAGTGAGGGGGAATAGTAATGCAAACGGAAGTTTTCATTTATTTTGTCCTATTTGTTGTTTGCTTCACAATAAAAAGAAAAACACATTTTCATAGTTGTAGGAATGTTTGTTACATGAACTGATGCAAGCTCTAAAAAAACAGTGAAAATCCAGGATTTGAGATAGAAAAACACGAAAAATGTCAAGGGGGTGAATACATTCGCAAGCCCCTGTATATGTTCTATGTACGTGTTCCGTGTACATCTATGTGAGTTCTGTGTATTGTTATATGTGTCCTGTGTACTTGCTTCGCTGGTATTTTAGAAAGCCTCATCACCCTCTGCTGTAGCTAATACTGTCACACAACATTACATTGGGGAGTCTAAAGGGGTGAAGTTTCTCCCTAAAGAGATGGCAAAACTAATGTAGGTATACTTTTTTCAATATTGAACACACTTATAAGGCATGCAATACTCAGGGCTGCCACTAGAAATTTCGGGGCCCCATACTGGCAAAATTTTTGGGGCCCCCTTGAGACTCCGCCCAGGCTCCACCCCAGGCTCGCCTCCAGGCTCCACCCCTCGAATTGTCCACAGTCCCACCGCTCTCTCTTGGAAAAACTCCACTTCTCACCAATCACACATTAACAGTTCCCATCACCAGATCACATACATAGCAGGCAGCTTTTGTTTTGGCCAAAAGATTTTTTAAGCCGCCACCATAACACGGTAGACACTTTTGGCCAGGCCCTACTCTACTGTAACCTATTAAATATTTTTTAAAATATGCAATACAATTTAGGTATATTTTTATTTATTTTTCAATTTTTAAAATGACCAACAATATCACATAGAAGGAACAAATACCACAACACCATGACCAGATGACATATTACCACCACAGTGATCGAATAATATCACATACAAGGAACAAATACCACAACACCATGTCCAGACCACATATTACCACCACATAGTGACTGAATACTACAATTCTGATCAGTAATTTAAAAAAAAGCACCATACTATCACCATAAGTGCCATTATACACAGGAGATCTGTACTTAGTATGCAGTGTCTGTGTACAGATAATATAGTGATCACTAGTGAAATTATACACAGGAGCTCTGTATACAGTGTATAGTGTCAGTGTATAGGTAACACACTGACTCACCAGTGACGTCTCTAGGTGAAGTCCTTCATCTTTCATCCAGCACAGACCGCCATCATTTCATCCAGCCAGGACTTCTCTCTGCAGGAAATAACACAGTTATCTCGAGCTCCGCTTGCAGAACACATTACTTAATTTTTCACAACTTCTACATTACACCACATGAAGAAGGCGACATAGTATCACTCTATACAGTAACAGGACCGCCCCCCATTTAAAACAGTATACTCAAAAAATAAAATAAATACATCACTGCAGTAATAATATCCCTAAATTAGCCCCTATGGTATTAATAATATCCCCCAGCCTGGCCCCGTGTGTCTCATTCCTGGCGTCAGCCAGATGTTCTCCCATCCTGCCCTCATGAGTATCCATTCTGCCCCATACGATCTCCCCATCCTGCCCCATATGATCGCCCCATGTGAGCTCTCCATCCTGCCCCATCTGTCTCCATCATATCCATCCTGCCCCATGATCCTGCACGATCTGTCTCCAATTCTGCCCCCAGTGTCTCCAACCATGCCCCCATGTCTGCAATCCTGACACTTGTCTCCAATCATGCCCCCTGTGTCTCCATTCTGCCCCATCTGTCTCCAATCCTGCCCCATCTGTCTCCAGTCATGCCCCCATGTCTTTCATCCTGCCCCGTGTCTCCAATCATGCCCCGTATCTCCATTCTGCCCCGTGTCTCGCATTCTGCCCCAATGTCCAGCATTCTGCCCCTGGGTCTCACAGTCTGCCCCTGTGTCCAGCATTCTGCCCCTGTCACTGTGTCCAGCATTCTGCCCCTGTCACTGTGTCCAGCATTTCTGCCCCACTGTGTCCAGCATTCTGCCCCACTGTCTCCAGCATTCTGCCCCACTGTGTGTCCAGCATTCTGCCCCACTGTGTGTCCAGCATTCTGCCCCACTGTGTGTCCAGCATTCTGCCCCACTGTGTGTCCAGCATTCTGCCCCACTGTGTCCAGCATTCTGCCCCACTGTGTCCAGCATTCTGCCCCACTGTGTCTCGCATTCTGCCCCAATGTCCAGCATTCTGCCCCTGTGTCCAGCATTCTGCCCGTCACTGTGTCCAGCATTCTGCCCCACTGTGTCCAGCATTTCTGCCCCTGTCATTGTGTCCAGCATTCTGCCCCACTGTCTCCAACATTCTGCCCCACTGTGTGTCCAGCATTCTGCCCCACTGTGTGTCCAGCATTCTGCCCCACTGTGTGTCCAGCATTCTGCCCCACTGTGTCCAGCATTCTGCCCCACTGTGTCCAGCATTCTGCCCCACTGTGTCCAGCATTCTGCCCCACTGTGTCCAGCATTTCTGCCCCTGTGTGTCCACCATTCTGTCCCACTGTGTCCAGCATTTCTGCCCCTGTGTGTCCACCATTCTGCCCCACTGTGTCCAGCATTTCTGCCCCACTGTGTCCAGCATTCTGCCCCACTGTGTCCACCATTCTGTCCCACTGTGTCCAGCATTTCTGCCCCTGTGTGTCCACCATTCTGTCCCACTGTGTCCAGAATTTCTGCCCCTGTGTGTCCAGCATTCTGCCCCACTGTGTCCACCATTCTGTCCCACTGTGTCCAGCATTTCTGCCCCTGTGTGTCCAGCATTCTGTCCCACTGTGTCCAGCATTTCTGCCCCTGTGTGTCCAGCATTCTGCCCCACTGTGTCCAGCATTTCTGCCCCTGTGTGTCCAGCATTCTGCCCCACTGTGTCCAGCATTCTGCCCCACTGTGTCCAGCATTTCTGCCCCTGTGTGTGTCCACCATTCTGTCCCACTGTGTCCAGCATTTCTGCCCCTGTGTGTCCAGCATTCTGCCCCACTGTGTCCAGCATTTCTGCCCCTGTGTGTCCAGCATTCTGCCCCACTGTGTCCAGCATTCTGCCCCACTGTGTCCAGCATTTCTGCCCCTGTGTGTGTCCACCATTCTGCCCCACTGTGTCCAGCATTTCTACCCCACTGTGTCCAGCATTCTGCCCCACTGTGTCCAGCATTTCTGCCCCTGTGTGTGTCCACCATTCTGTCCCACTGTGTCCAGCATTTCTGCCCCTGTGTGTCCAGCATTCTGCCCGACTGTGTCCAGCATTTCTGCCCCTGTGTGTCCAGCATTCTGCCCCACTGTGTCCAGCATTCTGCCCCACTGTGTCCAGCATTTCTGCCCCTGTGTGTGTCCACCATTCTGCCCCACTGTGTCCAGCATTTCTGCCCCACTGTGTCCAGCATTTCTGCCCCACTGTGTCCAGCATTTCCGCCCCTGTGTGTCCAGCATTCTGCCCCACTGTGTCCAGCATTCTGCCCCACTGTATCCAGCATTTCTGCCCCTGTGTGTCTACCATTCTGTCCCACTGTGTCCAGCATTTCTGTCCACCATTCTGCCCCACTGTATCCAGCATTTCTGCCCCTGTGTGTGTCCACCATTCTGCCCCACTGTGTCCAGCATTTCTACCCCACTGTATCCAGCATTCTGCCCCACTGTGTCCAGCATTTCTGCCCCTGTGTGTCCAGCATTCTGCCCCACTGTGTGTCCAGCATTCTGCCCCACTGTGTGTCCACCATTCTGTCCCACTATGTCCAGCATTTCTGCCCCTGTGTGTCCACCATTCTGCCCCACTGTGTCCAGCATTTCTGCCCCACTGTGTCCAGCATTTCTGCCCCTGTGTGTCCATCATCCTGCCCCCCGGGCCCCCCTGGATCGCAGCTCTAAAAGAAAAAAAAAAAACCACGACTTCTTACCTGGCCATGCTCCTGCGCCGGGCGAAGATCCCCCCAGGCTCCACACAGACGCACTCGCCGGGCCCGGCGGCTGACAATGACGTCAGACGCCGGCGACGCCGGCGAGTGCGCACTGCGGCCCTATTCAGCTGCCAGCCTCAGACTGGCTGGCGGCTGTTAACTATTGACGTGCGGGCGCGGGCCCGCACGTCAATAGTGTGCCGCTGCCGCAGCGCCTGCAGGGGGGGCCCGGTGACCAGATGAGACGGGGCCCGATGCGGGCCCCCTCTGCTCACCGGGCCCCATACGCCAGTCACGGCTGTCATGCCCTGATGGCGGCCCTGGCAATACTTCCTGGGAGGCATATTTTGTTTCCTAGGGACCAGTGCATGGCCTATAAGTCTCCCTACACCAAGTTGATGTTCTCTCCCTTACTCTTTATTGAAGGTCTCTCACTCAGTCAACCAGTCTCTTACTTTGCACTAATTAGGGGTAAAAATCCTGAAACATCTGAATGGGAATGGAGCTTTTGCCATGGAATAAATTGCACTATAATAATAATAATAATAATAATAATAATAATAATAATAAATAATAATAATAAGAAGAATTTGGTTATATCCAAAATAATGTGACAGTGCTCAATACACAGCCCTCGCTGGAGTTATACATAAGCATCCACTAGGGGGCGACAATACGCAACCATTAAATTCTACACTGATCTCTATGATCTATGCAGTAAAGAGAGTATGACACTGCTGTAAAGTATGATCGACAACCGCACTTTTTGAGCGATACTGCAAAACAAGTTGAGGACATTGTGCAGTCGACATGTACATACACAAACACCACGTCAACCTGATTGAAGTTTATCTGGATCGTACATTATTGCACAATTCCTTGAAATATAGAAACAAAGTTTACTCATTAGCATCTGTTCCTAGATATTTACCATCAATCCAGGTAATCTGTCTATTCTTCTGAGAATAACGGCGGTCTTTATTGTAGAGCGGTGCGCTCTCTAATTTATGACCGTTCATTTTACTGTGCAATTTTCACCTTGTTTAGGTCCTATTAGAGCGAATTGTATCTGATTAGCTCCAGCTTCCCTCAGCATGCCGCACAACAATGACAGATCGCCCTCGGGGAGGGAAAGGAGAGTCCAAGACAAGAAAAAAAATCTGACAATTCAGGAAAGTCAGCTGTACATAATGGGAAGGATAAGCTTCATTTCACGCAGCTGGCAATGTTCTTCATTAGGCTGATTGTATTTAGGAGATTAGGCTAATGAACAGGAGATCTGTATCGTGGATAAAAGGAGCAATACCCAATTATGGTCACAGATAAATCATCGATGACGATAAGGATCGAGCTGTGAGGGGTATAGAGGTAGCAGTCGCATCCAAGCCTAATGCCTGTTGGTCGGTAAAGGA
Organism: Ranitomeya imitator; assembly: GCF_032444005.1. Lineage (NCBI taxonomy): Eukaryota > Metazoa > Chordata > Amphibia > Anura > Dendrobatidae > Ranitomeya > Ranitomeya imitator. The sequence continues at coordinate 34,929,399 of NC_091284.1, forward strand.
ACTTCTACTTTCTTTTTTTAGTGGCCTTGATCTCGATCTATGGCGACTTGATGGATTAACGATCTGCAAGCAGATTCATCAGGTGCAAGCCTAGAGAGGTCCACCAGGGTCTTCTCCGCCTTTAACTTGATTGTATCAAACCATCAGGTGGTTGGTCTTCCTCTTCGCCTTGTTCCAACTATTCTTCTGACCATGATGTTCTTCTCCAGTGATCGCTCTCTTCGTCTGATGTGTCCAAAGTAGGCAAGTCGTAGCTCAGTGATCCTTGCTTCAAGTGACATGTCTGGCTTGATTTGTTTCAAAATTGATTTGTTTGTTCTTTCTTTCAGCACCACATTACAAAATTATGAAGGTGTCGATTGCTCTCCTGCATTGTTTATCCTCCAGGTTTCTCAGAATGCCCCAACAGGTCCAAAAGAATGCTAGTGTTTCACTCTGCCTGATCCTCTTCATCCCAGTCCCCTAAGGATCTGTGTAATCACTACAGCATAGGAAAAGAATCCTCAGTGCCCAAGACCAGAAGCAAAGCTGAACCTGGGAACCAGAATGTTATCCATAAATACAGGAAGCTACTAAAACAAAATGTATTTTCTGCTAGTGATGTGTAAATTTCCCGAAATGTTTTCATTTTTTTGATTTGGCCGAAATATTCTGATTCATGAATTAAAAGTGATCCAATGCCTCCGATTGCCCTGATAAGATGTACAGGACATCCTAAGACTATCTAACCAGCATCACTAAATTGTCATTTTCTGAACTAGAATTTGGTGTTTAAATGCTACTAGACGTGGAAAATACAGCAATATTGGGTATGGCGAAAACAGACGATGGACAGGTTAAAAAAATGAGTGTAGCCCAAGTGTAGCCTGAATGAGTGAATCGCAGCCCTGACAGCAGCAACGCTCAGCCTAAAAGTGTCTATACACAGAAAGATGATCATGAATGAGCGTGCTTAGAGATCGTTCAGTGGAAGCAGCCTACCAGTCACCCGATGGAAGAGCATAGGGCTTGTTTGTTGTCGTTTGAAATTATTTTTAAGCTTGCTTAAAAATTATCATTCTTGGCAGCACATTGACCTGTGTAAATAGGACTGATGCTGCCGAGAGCAAGGACACCCTATATGCACTGAGCAATCGTCTACAGATTGTTCGGTGTACAGCATTAACAGCGATCTGGATGTGTTAACAGGGTATTAAACGACCGCTGATCATTAAATATTTACTGGTCTATGGTCTTCTAGTGCTGCCGGTAAGTCCGTACAAACCGACCTTAACAACCTGTTTGTTCTTTTCTTTTCATAAACTATCTAGATTGTGTCCACTTTGTCTTCCTTACGGAGCTGAGGTCCTCTCTCCTATCTGCATTCTCCTACAACATGTCAGCTGCATCTCCTGCTTAGGCTTTTATTTTGGCTATGAATAATCAGTGAACTCTGACCTTAGGCCACAAGGAAAGGGAGCACTTTTTTTTTCAAGTAATTCTACTCTTTTAATCCATGATAGAATGGTGGCATCTAGCTCTCCACTGAACACAGCTAGAGGGTAGATAGCACCCCTCAAGGCTACCAGGTAAGAAGAGATTAACCCCAATTTTACCTTTAAGAATCAGTTTAGCAGCCTTAACTCTTTCATTACCTTAAACAATAAATTAAACTGGTATTAACCGCTTCACATCCTAGACTAACTGGGAAGCAAGATTTAAATAGTATTTCTTAAAGCCAAGTGAGTGTGGTCATCACCTCTCCTCTGGGGTTGTTTTTTTGGACCACCCCCAGTTGATTTAAAAGTCCATAACTCAGGAACAGAGAGGAGCAAGAACAAAAAATAGTCAACACTGGATTCAGGAGAACATCGACATTTAAGCTGGGTAAAAGAAAATTACATATTCATGGCAAGTGACAGGTCCTTTTTAACTCCTTAATGATCCTAAATGTCAGAAAATCTAGAAATAACCCTCTTGTCGTCGTAGACCTCAAGGAAATTGCTTATCAACTGGAGTACTTACTTCCCTCGACATCCAAGGAATCAAGTATAATCCCCTCCAATAGCCTTTACTACTGGGGAAGCTCAAATTAACCCAATCACTAATTCAATTCCCCAGAAATGGCAAACATCTGAACTTTTATTATTAAAATGTATCCCTAAATTTAGAAGCTACAGTATATAAAGAATATATTTTTAATAATTAAACAGTCCCTGTCCAATGGTTATATCATTACACATGTAAGCTATTAGAGAAATATTTAGAATTGGCTATCCACTGGCTAACACGGTACCAAGATATTTCTTTCCTGTAGCTATTAGAGAGACATCCATCAGAAACCACCAAGTATGGTAGAATGAAATGGTCTACTTCTCCATGGGAGCTGACAATAACCCTTTTTGTACATCAGATAACCAGGAAAATTGTCATTAACGTTTCTATTACCCTAGACAATCAAGGAATCTGGTGTTAGCATCTTTACTACCCTAGACCACCAGAAAAGCAAGCACTAACCTATCAATTTCCCTAAACCTCCCTGGAAAAAAAACATTAGACCTTCACCATCCTAGGGATGAAGACCATCATGACAGTCTCAGGGATGGGATAGGATAATGCACCAATGGTTAAATGTCATTTTGGAGGATTTGAGCTACTGGACAGGATAGGGAAGCTATCATATCCACTAGCTTAAATCACCAAAAATGACATTAAGCATTGGTGCATTATCCTAACTCATACCTGAGACTACCATGATGGTCTTCATCCCTTCACTACTCTAGTCTATCACTCAAGCAAACATCATTGTAGCATGGGGCAAGGTAAGTATTGTATTCCCTGACACGGTGATGAAAACAAATAATGTGTCATCTTTAGAAAGTATTTATGCTTACTTATTGCCCCCTTCGAAAAAACTTATGACCCCTGAGTGCCCGCTCCAAAAGTAATAATGCCACTTTTGCACCACCCTGACCTAATCTGAGCAGCTGGGTCCTCAGGCGGCTCATAGCAGGGCTGTCATTGCACTTCCTGCAGCGGGACGCTGACATCTAGTTCTTCATGGGCCGAAGGATGACACTGGCCTATAAAATGGGGAATGGTGGCCTCTACCACAAGATTCAACTGATTTGGGTCACCAGAAGACCAGGACATGTGCACTGCCCTGGCTATTCGGTGCTGTGGCACCAGTGCTACGCCACTGGCAGACATTAATTCCTACACTGCCAGGAAAGTAGAAAAAGTTTAGCTCCCAATTCCTAATTATCATTTGTAGATGTTACAATTAGGGTTGAGCGAAACGGATCGGACAAATTCAAAAATCGTCGACTTTCGGCAAAGTCGGGTTTCATGAAATCCGACCCGATCCTAGTGTGGGATCGGCCATGAGGTCGGCGATCTGCGCGCAAAAGTCGCGTTTCGTATGACGCTTTCAGCACCATTTTTTCAGCCAATCAAGGAGGATGCAGAGTGTGGGCAGCGTGATGACATAGGTCTCAGTCCCCACCATCTTAGAGAAGGGCATGACAGTGATTGGCTTGCTTTTTGCGGTGTCACAGGGGCTATAAAGGGGCGTGCACGCCGACCGCCATCTTACTTCTGCCAATCTTAGCATAGGGAGAGGTTGCTGCAGCTTCATCAGAAGGAGGGATATAGTTAGGGAGGGAAGATTAACCCCGAAACTGCTTGTGCTGTAGCGATTTCCACTGTCCAACACCACCATTTGTTTGCAGGGACAGTGGAGGCTAGATTTTTCTTCATCAGCTCTGTAGCTTATAAGGCTCCCTGATAGCTGCATTGCTGTGTGTACGCCGCTGTGCAAACCAACTGCTTTTTTAAAGCAAAAATCCTGTTGCTGCTCCTTTCTGCACAGGTATCTTGTTTGTTTGTCCACACTTTTGTGTGCAGCAGTCCTTTTTATTGCTGCCATACTTTTCCTGAGATCATTGTAGGGAGATTGAAATTGTACTACAGCCCTTGTATTTTTTCATATATCTTCCAGCCACTTTCTGCCACTTACATTGTGTAGTTTTATACACTGGGCCTGAGTTTTGGTTCAGTCTCCCAAAAAAAGGGGAGATTTAAATTCTCAACAAGTTTATATACACCTTCTACCTTGATTTACAGTACCATATAACGGTTGTTATTTTGGTTAGATTTTCCAAAAAATCTAGTCTGGTGGAAGAGCCCGTGGGCGGTGGTTGTCAGCTGTACTGATGGTGGTGGTGGAGCATCCGATGGTAGTGGCAAAAGCACAATAGCACCTAAGGCTGGAGGTGTTGAGCCAGCGTCATCGTCTGGCTACACAAGGCCTCGAAGGCTCCCTTATCTGGGTGTAGGAAAACAGCTTTTAAAGCCGGATGATCTAACCTTCATTAAAATGAACCAATCATGGATTTCAAATTATTTTGCCCCACCTTCCCCTGCTGACACGTAGCTTGCCTGACAAATGTCTTGCTTTTGGCCTTCTCTTACTGACTGCTCCAATTCCTCCATTTGCAGCTGCTGAATGTCCACCATAGGCCATTTTTATACCTCCCTAAATGGGCTGACTCCTCCCACAGGGCCGTGGTCACCACCGTGCGAGTGCCTTTTGCCTGGACAGGTGGGTGTGCCCACTCTTGGGCGACGGCACTGGCACAGGGTCCCTCATAGTACAATGAAGTGTCTCTGACGGTGGTGGTGCACAACCAACGTCAGACACACCATCGTAATATGAGGGGCCCTGTGCCAGTACCGCCGCCCACGAGAGAGTGTTTTCCCCCCAGCTCGAACAGTGCTCTACCACTTGCAATACTTACCTCTCCCTGCTCCACCACTGTGTAGTCTGTGCTGTTAAATCCTTCAATGGCACTGCCAATATAAATTTGTTGAAATGATAGATGATAGTTAAAATATACAGGGGCCCTGGCCTCCATTTAGACCAGTTAATGCTTTGTGCCTACTACCACTGTCTGCTACTCAGCAGAGGAGCCCACCCCTGTACCTAGCTATGCCGCCTGTTTAGTCCTGTTACCAATTTTGAACTGCATTTAGCCTACTTTCATATTTGGGCCTATATCTGTGTTTCCTCCTCATCCTGCCCATTGCCCAGCCACTGCTAGATGAATCTGTTGGTACATTGACACAGACCACTACATTCCCCTTGCACTCTACACAGCAAGAATCTGACCCTGCTGAAAGTCAGGTTCCCCTTCCCGCATACTATACCACCTTACACAGGGACAAAGAGGAAGGTGCAGATGAAAGTGCAGGTTCCTTCATCAGGTGGGGGGGCATACTCGATGGCGACGTCACTGGCACAGGGCCCCTCATAGTACGCAAAAGTGTCTCTGGCAGTGGGAGGCGCCGCCCGCCGTCAAACACACCGCCGTACTATGAGAGGCCCTGTGCCAGTGCCAAGTGCCAACGAGTGTTTGCTCAGGATCACAGCACTTGCAAAGTTGAAATACTTACCTCTCCCTGCTCCACCGCCTTGACGTATTCCGCGTTTCCTGGGCCCACGAAAATCTTGAGCCTGCCCTACCCCCCCACAACTTTAGCCAAATGACCCCCAGTTTTCAATGCCTAACTATTATTATAAAGTAAATTAAGATTGACAAGCTTAAGAAATAAGAATTGATGTTTTTGGCATTAAAATGGGCACTGTAGGTGTTTTCCTGTCCTCCACTCACTGCCGACTATGCTTCCCCATTGACTTGCATTGGGTTTCGTGTTTCAGTCAGCCCCCGACTTTTCGCAATAATCGGTCGATTTCACCCGACCTGACTTTTGACAAAGTCGGGTTTCGCAAAACCCGACTCCATCCGAAAAAAGTAAAAGTCACTCAACTCTAGTTACAATGTAATTAATTACAAATGATAGACTTTTCTCCAAGATATTAAATATTTAAAATTTAACATTTATTATTTGATCAGTGCAGAACTTACACATTTTGCAATAATACATTGACATCGGAAAAAAAAATATTTACATTCATTATTAGTCCGCCACCTTTTTACAGCAATATACCAACATGATATAAGAAATAAGGTGAATTTAATGTATCATTTATAAAAGTATATTTACAGAGATTTAAGAGCAAATTCTTAAACATTAGCAGCCGATCAGATTTCTTACTGATCACAACATTATTTCACATCGAGCAGAAAGTATACGGAGTCCTTTAGTATATTTTATCATTTTGAAAAAAAAATAGGAAATGAATGAAAGACTCTTATCCCTATGACAGCACTTCTTCGCCTCTGTGCTCAAACAGCTCGGTGTTATCAAAAGGCCACAGTTCCCCGCAGCCATCAATCATATCTTTTTTTTACATTTTTATCCAAACATACCGTAACTTGTGGATTCTGATTTGTTGGTAAGAAGTTTAGTGTCTTTATTCTTTTTATTATTATTGTTATTTATTCTAATTATTGTTATTAATATCATTATTATTCTTGTTTTTGTACCTCAATATTGCCGGAGCACAGAGAAAAATGTGTTTTCATTTCAATGGCCCATTTATGATCTTACCAGACTGGGTAGTCTAAGCATATATGACATTTAATGACATAACACGCAAACATAAGGTTTGAGGTCATATATGCTTATACTGACTGGTAAGATCGTAAATGGGCCATTGAAATCGCACTCTACTTTGATCACTTTTGGATATGGTCCCGGTTTGGACTCCTTCGCGAGACAGCCAACTACGAGCAACCACCTTGCCGATAACACTGATGAGCAACCAATATCATATATTTTATTATTGAATTGAACCAATCCATTTTTGGGATCACCAAATTACTCCATTCTTTCGAATGGGGGCTACTTAGTAAAATAACTCATGGTCATGGCTAAGGAAAGACCTCAGCCTTCTTGGACGAGGTCCAATTCACATGGTTTTTATGTGTTACTCCATTCAGCTCCAAACATCTCCATAAACTTTTGATGAAAATGGGCCGATGGGACGATAATGTCTCGATTGCCCAAAAATGCATTTAAGACCGCATCGGCCAATGTGGGATTTTTTTCAGCCAATAATGCAGCCCGTGCTTATCGAAAAAATCCAAAAGGTCCACGTTGATTAGTCAAATCTAACATTCCTTTATTTCACCGACACAGTCAATTTGCCATTTCCGACATCTTTAACTAATGTGCATGGGCACCATAATTTACCACCCGTAAACCACGCCTAACCCAAAATTATGGGGTATGCCACTCCTAAACTTTTTTTTTGCACACCATATAGCTTTATCAACTGTTTTCTTCAAAAGTTTAAATCAGTTTACTTCCCTTAGAGTGTTCTACAGGAAGTTTACTTCCAGTTGCCCAGCAACCACTTATCTTCCAGCTGAGTGACTACCATTTCAGTACATGCTGCTACAATATATGAACTTTAACCCCTTAAAGATCAGGCCATTTTTTCATTTTTGCGTTTTCCATTTCTCCCCCCCCCCCCCCTTTCTTTTAGGAGCCATAACTGTTTTTATTTGTCCATCACTATATCCATATGAGGGTGTCATTTTTTTTATGGGATGAGTTGTACGTTTTGAATGACGCTATTCACTTTTTGTAATGTATTAAAGAACAGATAAAAAAAATCAATGTGCTGTGCGAAAATAGCAATTCTTTCATTGTTTTTTGAGGGTGGCTGATTTTTACAGCATTCAGTATGAAATATTAATGACCTGGCAGTGGGATTCTTCACGTCAGTATGACTACGGTGATACCAAACTTATATTTTAGTGGTTGAAAAAAAAAAATCTGAACTTTGTGAAAAAAAAAGAAAAAGAATTGGGTCGTCTCGCCATTTTCTGAGGAAAAGTATTTTTTGGCTTTATTTTTATTCATATATACGCCATTCTGATTGAGTTTTACTGCATTTTTTGCAGTGAAAAAAGTAGTTTTTGTGTTTCAACAATTAACTTTGGTTAAATATAGTTTTATATCTTGATAGATCGGAAATTAGAGACGCGGCAATAAAATATGTTTATTTTTATTATTATCATTATTATTATTGAAAAAGCGGAGTGATTTAAACTTTTATATTTTTTTAAACTTTTTTTTTCATTTTTACTTTATTTTTTAGTCCACTAAGGTTACTTGAGAACCTGTGATCACTTGATTGCTTACACTATATATTGCAATACTACAGTATTATAGGATTCAGTTAAATTGTGTTTCTCCTATGAAGCCCAGCCAGAAACGGGGCTTCATAGGAGGACCTACAAGGCAGCCATGTGGATCTTCAGCGGCCACATTAGCCGATAGGCGCACGCTTGCAGTTGCAATATCACCCATTTAAATGCTGCTCTCAGTGATTGATAGCAGCCATTAAATGGTTAAACAGAAGTGATCGAAGGAAGCAAGATGCCGCCGAGTATGGTGCAGGCTCAATTCCTGAGCCCGCCACAGACTACATGGCGAAATTTTGGGTGCTTTATGGCAGGTGAAAATGCTGGGATTCAATTGGTCACAAAATCACATAGATTCAATCAGTTTTCAGGGAGACATGAAGTATAGTGTTCTCCCCTGGAAATCAGGGAATATGCATACATAACCTAATCTATGTGTGTATAGTGTACAGTGTTACCATTCCGCCTTATCTAGGCTTTCAGAGCTGTCATTAACTTAACAAACGTCTCATTAAAAAAATGAGATGACCCTGTTTACTCTGTCCCAGTCTAAACAGTAAAGCAGGCAAGTGAGCTAGAGAAAGCAAGAACCATCAAAATGTAAAATAAAAAAAGGATGAATTCAATTTTAAAAAAATGTGACGTAACTAATAATATTATGGTTTTTCCTTTCATAGTAACATAGTAACATAGTAACATAGTTAGTAAGGCCGAAAAAAGACATTTGTCCATCCAGTTCAGCCTATATTCCATCATAATAAATCCCCAGATCTACATCCTTCTACAGAACCTAATTGTATGATACAATATTGTTCTGCTCCAGGAAGACATCCAGGCCTCTCTTGAACCCCTCGACTGAGTTCGCCATCACCACCTCCTCAGGCAAGCAATTCCAGATTCTCACTGCCCTAACAGTAAAGAATCCTCTTCTATGTTGGTGGAAAAACCTTCTCTCCTCCAGACGCAAAGAATGCCCCCTTGTGCCCGTCACCTTCCTTGGTATAAAAAGATCCTCAGCGAGATATTTGTATTGTCCCCTTATATACTTATACATGGTTATTAGATCGCCCCTCAGTCGTCTTTTTTCTAGACTAAATAATACTAATTTTGCTAATCTATCTGGTTATTGTAGTTCTCCCATCCCCTTTATTAATTTTGTTGCCCTCCTTTGTACTCTCTCTAGTTCCATTATATCCTTCCTGAGCACCGGTGCCCAAAACTAGACACAGTACTCCATGTGCGGTCTAACTAGGGATTTGTACAGAGGCAGTATAATGCTCTCATCATGTGTATCCAGACCTCTTTTAATGCACCCCATGATCCTGTTTGCCTTGGCAGCTGCTGCCTGGCACTGGCTGCTCCAGGTAAGTTTATCATTAACTAGGATCCCCAAGTCCTTCTCCCTGTCAGATTTACCCAGTGGTTTCCCATTCAGTGTGTAATGGTGATATTGATTCCTTCTTCCCATGTGTATAACCTTACATTTATCATTGTTAAACCTCATCTGCCACCTTTCAGCCCAAGTTTCCAACTTATCCAGATCCATCTGTAGCAGAATACTATCTTCTCTTGTATTAACTGCTTTACATAGTTTTGTATTATTATCTGCAAATATCGATATTTTACTGTGTAAACCTTCTACCAGATCATTAATGAATATGTTGAAGAGAACAGGTCCCAATACTGACCCCTGCGGTACCCCACTGGTCACAGCGACCCAGTTAGAGACTATACCATTTATAACCACCCTCTGCTTTCTATCACTAAGCCAGTGATGAATTAAGGGAGAAAAAAGAAGTGGGAAAAGGTGCAGTGACAAGAGACAATGTTTGGTGTACACGATCTGTGTACTTAGGGGACGACTTGGGGGGTGATATATCTGATATACATAAACATACAATACCATTCATAGTAAAATATTTATTGCACAAAGCATATTTCAACATTTTTCAGGTTTCATATTATCATTCCTCCCCACAAGCATTTGGAACTTTGATATATATATATATATATATATATATATATATATATATATATATATATATATATATATATATATATATTTATTTTTATTTTATTTATTTTTTTATTTTTTTAGTATTTTTTTTATAAACATAAATTTTTGTGGTTTGGCAGATGTTTATTCATATTATATATAAAAATTGCTCTCCGTTTTTATAATACAAGTCATTGCTTACAATTCATACCTAAAATTGACAATAACACAATAGAGAGAGATGTTTGGGCTTTTTTTTTTTTGCTGTTTTTGGAAGCCAAGTATCCCAACTACTATGTTGTTAACATTACAGAATTGCGAAAGGGCAAGAACCCCTCAAAAAGAAAGTGGATACCTCCTTGAGTACTTATTCCACAGGCTGAGAACCTAGTACATAGCGAGATGATTCATCTCAGATGAGATGAGGGCCTATAGGTCCATCAAAACCTTTATGAAACGAGACAGATTATAGGTTAATCCTTTTGTATTAGTTTGAAAATCAACATTGTTTAGCATTTTAGATTTTTAATTTGATCTTTGGTCTTATGTACATGACAAAGTCAAGATCAGTAACCCTAGACCTTGAGTTGTAGAACATGGAGTCCTCATGGTTACATTTTGCAAAGTCGAAGGCACCTAATGTTGTGTACAGTGCCACCAAATGATAGTATACATTATAAGAGAATACTTGATAATAGCTTATTTCATGGAATATTTCCCAGTTTCCTATTTACAAGGAATCCAAAAATAAAACTCTGTAGGCACCGTAGAATGGTGGAAAAACCAACACACAGAAGAAAAACAACTTCTGTGTGTATGAAATTAGCCTCATAGACCCATGTTTTTTTGTATTATGGATCCATACAATACAAATCTGTAATTCATGTATGTCCATAAGGACTAAGCTTATCCAAATGCAACCAATCCCAGGCTTTGTATGGTGGCTCGGAGAATATCTATCGTTCATCATTACAGCGTCATAGACAATCATTGTGTTGCATCATGTCTACATCCAACACCCTACAATATATCCATAATATGGCATGTAATGGAAAATACCACAATGTTTTTTCTCAAGAATTCCAAAATGAAATTATAAAAACAAAACAAAAAAACTTTACACCATTGGATATCCATGGGTACCATACAACATGGATCCATAATATGGCATGAGACCTTAGTAGGTCTTCAAGTCTACAAATTGATCTCTTCTCCAAAATTCAAATGAAAAAAAAAGTTCAATAAAATAATTAAAAACAATTCCAGAGATGAGTCACTAGCCTGGACGCACATCATAAAAACCCATCCTCCATAGTCAGTTGAAATCCAACTTATAGACTTGTCAAACATCACTTTGTATTGACACCCTGTTATAATGTTCTCTTTCCCTCTCTTCTTGCTTCCTTAATTCCTCTTCCAACCTTTGCTTCTCAAAATTTGAAAAGACTATTTGTTTTATCTCCACACTCTTCCTTATTTTATCAAAATTACTAAAATCAGCAACATATTTCCCTTGTGGAGACAAAGAGACAACGGGAACAAATTCATAACCCCAGTAGATCTCATCTGGAAGGTAAGATGTTCGAGTTTGGCAGACCACACTGGTAGACTCAACTGTGGCATTGAGAAGAACGACAAGTTCAAATTCTTTCATCTTTATGTTTTCGGGAGTGAGATCCCTTAATGGGCTATTTTCGTCAAGGACGTGGTAAAAGGTTAATGGCAAGATTAAGAAGGGACTTTCAGATGAAGAGTCCACATGGAAACTCATGTTGGCTTGCTTGAGTAGGATCTTCTCCCCTTCTTTGGTTTCATATGAATGAAGAAGCTTTCCGTAGAGTTGACATTGTATTAAAAGACTCTTCCTCATGTTTGCCACCTGTACCACCAAACACATTTTTCCATCATGTTTTGTAATAACTGCTTTATTGCTAAATTTTATAGTCTCAGCACGCTTTTTGGGTCTGGCAATTTTGGCAAGGAAAGTGCCAGTGATAAATATTTCAATCAATGTGGTTAGGACCAGCTGTGCTACCAGCAAGATTATAGCCACTGGGCATTCCTCAGTTATAAACCGAAACCCATAGCCAATTGTGGTCTGTGATTCCAGAGAAAACAAAAATGCACCAGTGAAAGAGTCTACGTTCATTACGCAAGGAGTGTGGTTGGAAGTTGGGTCTGCACGGACATCTCCATGTACGATGGCAATGATGAAATAAATGACTCCAAAAAAACACCATGTCAAAAAAAAGGTTGCGGCAAACAAAGTGAGTTTATACCTCCATTTCATGTCAATCACAGTTGTCCATAAGTCTTGAAGGTAAAGAAAAAAGACTCCATCCACTTTGTCAATTTTCACATTGCTGTGGCCACTTTTTGATATCACCCTTGGTCTGTCTGGCCTAACTTCAGTTTGAATATCTCCACCCACCAGTGGTTGGCTGGACGTGTCAGAGTGGGTGAAGTCCATGGTCAGCTCTGGATTAGTCCTGAAAGAAGAAAAAAAACACAATGTAATTGCAAAAATATGAATTTATTTAAGAAAAACAAGGCCATAGCTACCTAGTGTCACAAGGCTGCCCACAAGTTCCAGATGGTGCCACATTTCAATGCTTTCTTATGGAAAAACATTGCAATTTGTCTTAAGAAATATCCATTACTGTCAATTTGTGATTGCCATAAAATGAAAGTGTCACCATAAATTATAGATTCTGAAGTGAACTTTTTTTCTCATTTCCAATTTTCTCCTTTTCTCCTACACCCACTCACCCCAATAATTGTTTTCCAATTAACGGTAGAGTTGAGCAAAACGATTTGAAGATCCCTAGTCTAGGAGCCACATTAGTAGTCCGTGCACGCTGAGCCAGAAAACCGGGATCCTCCTGTGGCTTCCCAGCCCCTCTTCTGATTGGTAGACCCCATGAAGTCAGTACGATGCGGAGTGATGTATGTATGACATAACAAGGCCTATTAATCAGAAGAGGTGCCAAGGATGTAACTGGCAATAGGAAGATTACTATGCTCTGGTCCGGTGGCCACAGATACAACTCAAGTCACTACGCAACTATATTAACATACTTGGCCACTTGGGATTCCATGTTTTGTCCATCTCCACTTTTTTGTTTTGCTAAACCGTGAAGTGAGACTTCATGCTGCCTCATCTATCAGAGGTACTTTTTCTGTGTCCCCCACCTGTCTCCAGACACAGTACTGAGAACGAAGGAGCGATATCGGGCTAGGAGGAGAGTATAGTTTTTTTTTATTTCTTACACCACCGGGAAGTCCATTAATTTTATGTATTAAAGTGGGGGGTCAACCACTTCAAGACCTTTTTAAATAGAAAAATCACACAATTAAAAAATATTCTAACAAATCCTCCTTCAATTTCACATTTATCTTCTAAATCCTATTTCATCACTTATTTAAATTAAAATTGAGAAGTATTGAAAAATTTTTTTTATGTGTCTCAGAAGTTCAACCACATCCCCTTTTCTTGATCTTACTATCTTGTGTCTGATTGTAGGATAACTGGCTGCAGCAGGAGCCTCCCCCTTTTCCATATCTGCAGTTAGATAAAAAAGATTATTAACCACTACCCTCTTGGCTAAGGAGCTGGCTACAAACTGAAGATGGGACTGAAGAGCAGGACATTAAACAATGAATTTTATTTTTTTAACAAGACTGGCTGTTTCAGGATCAGGCAGAAAATGTTGCAAACTAACAAAACGGTAAGGTTTCTTTTAGGGAATAGCGGTAAACTCCTTGATATTGGCGACCATATAGATATTTTGGTATGCTTTATTTGTTAATTTTCTAATATGGTTAACTGCTTTCAAGTTACTGTATTCATTATTACATATACCATATATACAGGTACTCGGATTTATAACTTCCCAGATTATGCCCTCATGGCGAAACATCAATGACCCTATTAAGAAAAAATCCATAGCTCCATAATCTCTGTATATTTTGCCTTTCAACATCCTCATCTAATAAGATGTTGTACCATTTCTCACAATATTTTCCTCTCTATTTCCAACATGATTTTTTTTTTCTTACGAGAAAGCAGCGCCTTGACTTTCTACATCGTACCCCAAATTGTTACACGCCCAATTCTCAAGAGTTCCTCATACAGCACATTTCTAAATCAATAGGAGTACTTACTGGCCTGCACAATACTTTAACTATTCAGGTCACAAAGACCTCGAGGGCAGATACCACATTCTGTAGCTTGAATTAGGAAATTTCAAGATATTAAAATATGTCAATTTAACCTCTTAATATCCTGCGCTGTTCCAACAAGCTGCTGTACTAATATGGTGCAGTGATGACGTGCGATCAGGCAGAAGCGGAGCTCACACCATCACTTGCAATACATGTGTTACAGAACCCCCCAGCACCAAGAATGTTATGCAGTATATGTATGTATAATAGTTTCCATGTGAAATGCATCAGTCCACAGGCTGCGCCACTGGGCAGAGAGGACAAGATATCCCCCTTCTGTCCTCCCCCACCTTTGTAATTCCCACAGTAAATATCAGCAGGCTCCGGCCCCCTGCGGCTATTGTAATGTATGTCTGGCCTGCTTTTTCTATTGGCCTGCCCTGTGTATCTGTGTAATATATTTTGTGTGCTGTAAATAAAGTGAGTTCTTTTAGACTGGAAATACGTGGGGTAGCAGTCAGCTTTTATATGCTCTCACGTAACCAAGGAATTCCAGCCAGCGTCCTCCATTCAGAATCCAGCAAAAGCAGAGTGGACCTCCTGAAACACGGGGTGGTACTGAAAGAGGTACCCCAGCTTGTTAGACCCCGTTACAACATACACTACCGTTCAAAAGTTTAGGGTCACAAGACAATTTTGTGTTTTCCATGGAAACTCATGCTTTTATTAATCAAATGAGTTGCCAAATGAATGTAAAATCTAGTCCAGACATTGACAAGGTTCGAAAAAAATATTTTTATTTGAAATAATAATTTTCTCCTTGAAACTTTGCTTTCGTCAAAGAATGTTCCCTTCGCAGCAATTCCAGCATTGCAGACCTCTGGCATTCTAGCAGTTAATTTGCTGAGGAAATCTGGAGAAATTTCCCCCCATGCTTCCCGAAGCCCCTCCCACAAGTCGGTTTGGCTTGATGGGCACTTTTTCCACCATACGGTCAAGCTGCTCCCACAACAGCTCAATGGGGTTGAGATCTGGTGACTGCGCTGGCCACTCCATTACAGATAGAACACCAGCTGCCAGCTTCTTCCCTAAATAGTTCTTGCATAATTTGGAAGTGAGCTTTGGGTCATTGTCCTGTTGTAGGATGAAATTGGCTCCCATCAAGCGCTGTCCACAGGGTATGGCATGGCGTTGCAAAATGGAGTGTTTGCCTTCCGTAAATCCCTTTTACTTTGTACAAATCTCCCACTTTACCAGCGCCAAAGCAACCCCAGACCATCACATTACCTCCACCATGCTTGACAGATGGCGTCAGACACGTTTCCAGCATCTTTTCATTTGTTTTGTGTCTCACAAATGTTCTTCTTTGTGATCCAAACACCTCAAACATGGATTTGTTTGTCCATAACACTTTTTTCCAATCTTCCTCTGTCCAATGTCTGTTCTTTTGCCCATATTAATCTTTTCCTTTTATTAGCCAGTCTCAGATATGGCTTTTTCTTTGTCACTCTGCCCTGAAAGCCAGCATCCCGGAGTCGCCTCTTCACTGTAGACGTTGACACTGGCATTTTGCGTGTACTATTTAATGAAGCTGCCAGTTGAGGACCTGTGAGGCATCGATTTCTCAAACTACAGACTCTAATATACTTGTCTTGTTGGGCCTCCCACTTCTCTTTCTACTCTGGCTAGAGCCTGTTTGTGCTCTCCTCTGAAGGGAGTAGTACACACCGTTGTAGGAAATCTTTAGTTTCTTGGCAATTTCTCACATGGAATAGCCTTCATTTCTAAGAACAAGAATAGTCTTTCGGGTTTCACATGAAAGTTCTTTTTTTCTGGCCATTTTGAGAGTTTAATGGAACCCACAATTGTAATGCTCCAGATTCTCAACTAGCTCAAAGGAAGGTCAGGGTTTATAGGTTCTCTAATCAGCCAAACTGTTTTCAGCTGTGCTAACATACTTGCACAAGGATTTTCAAGGGTATTCTAACATCCATTAGCCTTCTTACACAGTTAGCAAACACAAAGTACCATAAGAACACTGGAAAGATGGTTGTTGGAAATGGGCCTCTATACACCTATGAAGATATTTAATTACAAACCAGATGTTTGCAGCTAGAATAGTCATTTACCACATTAACAATGTATAGAGTGTATTTCTGAATCATTTAATGTTAGCTTCATAGGAAAAAACTGTGCTTTTCTTTCAAAAATAAGGAAATTTCTAAGTGACCCTAAACTTTTGAACGGTATTGTATGCATTATTAATATTATTTTAGACATCAGGAGATTAGATGTTTATGGCCATTTAGTAAAAAAAAGGTTTAAAAAATGTAAAAAAAAATAAACAAAATCTAAACTAACATTCTTGAAAAAATTCCTTAATTTATCAGAAAAAATAATAAAATCTATATAATTGTATTGTTATATTGGCACGGACCCGTGTGATAAAATGAATATATTACTGATCTCATCCAGTGTGATAAAGTTTAAGCTTATATGTTTAACAGAATAAAAAGGTGATCAAATAAATGATATGCGCCCCAAAATGATAATAAAGATCACAAATCATCCCGCAGAAATAAAACAAGCTCGCAAACAACTCCAGTGGTGGAAAAAAAAACATGTTCTAGATATTGGAAGGCTGAGACACACAAACAAATTATTTTAAAAAATTAAATTCGATACATTTGGTATTAATTAGTAATGGGCGAACATGAACAGTAAAGTTTGGGGTCCATATCAAACATGTACCAGTGTCTATACATGGACCTCGAACACGGACTTATTAATGAAGTCTGTGTTACTGTTCGGGTTCGGCAGCCCGAACTTTGAATGTTTCCAAAGCTGTCACACAGATGACAGCGTGGGAAAAAATGGATGTTCAGGCCCCCCATTCGTCTAAATGGGGTCCGGGTTCAGGTTCGAGTTCAGATGCCATTTTGGTACCTGAACCAAATTTTTTTTTAAACGACCTGGACATCAACGGGTTTGCCCATCAATAGTATTAATACAGAATTCATGACATTCAGATCACACGTGAACATTCTAAAAAACCAAAAATGGAAGAATTGTTGTTGTTTCCTACTCCATAAAAACAAATAAAGTATATATTACATAAGTACATTATATATACTCTTAGCCTTTATTGATTAACACGTCTTTTATTTTATTATTCCACCTTTTATGTAGCGCTTAGATGACTGTTTATTACATACTTGCACTTCTCTTCTTGCACAAGGGATTATGTCCAATCCTTCTCTTTTTTCTATGCGCTTCCTTATAATTAAAAGATGGCAATAACCCAATAAACACTTAAGAATGTAAACAAGAATTGATCTTATGATTAAATCAAACAGGGAATTTCCAGTCCTAATAAAAACTCTAGAGGAGCCAAGCATGGGATCAAAATAACAAATTAAGCAATACTCACCTGTGGTCACTCTTGTGGATCGGCCGATTCGGCCGATTCGGTGGCCGATTCGGTGGTCTTTTCCAGACTGGAAGCCATGGTGTTATCGTTCGCAAGACTACTGACGTACTGTGATCTAGTAGCTAGGAAGAGCTCGTCAGTAGATTATTTTTTTCTGATGACAAGAGGTTCTAGTTCTATGAACGCTGCAATCACAGGTCACAGTAGTGGTG
This sequence comes from Ranitomeya imitator, assembly GCF_032444005.1. Lineage (NCBI taxonomy): Eukaryota > Metazoa > Chordata > Amphibia > Anura > Dendrobatidae > Ranitomeya > Ranitomeya imitator. The sequence goes on from NC_091284.1 coordinate 34,947,297, forward strand.
GGATAGTAGAGCGTTCATGACATGGCTTCTAGTTTGGCGATGACCACAAGAGCACCATGTTCTGGATCCACGGGGTGACAGCAGATGTGTATACATCAATTTGTTATTTTCTCCCTATGCATGGTGCTTCTGCGGTTATTACTGTGGCCATACCATCCCTTTACGTCTACTACTTACACCAAAAAAATGGCAAACGTTCATATTGAAGGCTATAAAGAACTTACAAGTACACGCAGACTCTTCCTTCTTCAACCCTCTCTCCTTATCTTCCATATTTGGCATTCTGGTATATGTTACATCCATAGTCTTGTACCATTATCAATTTTGGGTTAAGGCCACCATAAAAATTAGACAATAGTTGTCCAAACCAGATAACTAGACTGACGATCTAAAGCCCCCCAACAAACAGCTGTCGACTGAACTATGGCTCATCTGATCGTACGGCTGGCAGTTATCTCGACTGACTCTTCCATACCATGTCGAGCGCTCCTGTGTTCTGTAAGAGAGAGACCTCTCTTGTGGTCTATTTCTAGAGAACAAAAGCTGTCATCGGAGCCTGTACACATTGGACTGTTGACCGAACCTGGCGATATCGGCAAGTTCAGTCAACTTTAGTCTAATGGGTATGAGAGGCTTAATCCTCCCGATTCTCCACCAAGAGATGATGTCACGGGGAGATAAGATTTGGGAAGTTTTAAGGGTACCGTCACACAGTGGCATTTTGATCGCTACGACGGCACGATTCGTGACGTTCCAGCTATATAGTTACGATCTCGCTGTGTCTGACACGCTCCTGCGATCAGGGACCCCGCTGAGAATCGTACGTCGTAGCAGATCGTTTGAAACTTTCTTTCGTCGTCTAGTGTCACGCTGTGGTGGCATGATCGCATGGTGTAACAAAGGTGTGCACGATATTGTATACGATGTGCGCATAGTAACCAACGGCTTCTACATCGCACATACGTCATGAAATTATCGCTCGAGCGTCGTACATTGCAAAGTGTGACAGCAGTCTACGACGCTGGAGCGATATTGTTACGATGCTGGAGCGTCACGGATCGTGCCGTTGTAGCGATCAAAATGCCACTGTGTGACGGTACCCTTATTCAAGCGCCCGATTCCTTTTGTTCTACAGTAATAAAAGCATTGGGCAACTTTCAGATTGGGGAGCTTCCAGATAAGTCTGCAAGCTTCATACACTACTCTCACCATAGAGAATACATTATCTCTTGGCCAAGTGCATGGGGGCATTTGGGAAAGACAGTTGTCAGCCAACAGCTATCTAAGGTGTATGGGCTCCATACGGCTGTAACCAAGAAAGGAAGACCCACATGAACCGATAACTAAGAATACTGAAGAAGGTCCAAGATTTCTAGAAGAATCTTTTATAAATGTTTTATGTTGATCCAGATCCAGCTAAAGGTTTGATTACCGATAGGCATATACTTTCCGATCAGTGGTGTTTTATTAGCCTGTTTACACAAGCAGTGGGCGCTAAATGATGCGCACTGAACGTTCAATAATAGTATCAGTAATTCCGTGCACACAGATTGCCATTATTCTCGGCAACACAAGTCGTGTTTACACAGGACGGTGCAATATGCTGCCGAGAACCATGATGTTTTGTGGAAAAGGTAATTTCACCCGAGGGATTAGCGTTTTGCTCATTCATTGGGTGATCGTCAGCCTGTTTGAATTGCAAGTTATCCTAAGAATCTTTTCCCCGCCATTACTGTATACTATAGTCTGGCACTTGTGCTGTCTTTTCACCTTATCTACAATCTCTTTCAGGTAAGACAGTAAAATGTCAGTAAGTGAGTATCGGCGCCTTACCTGCAGCCTATAGAGCGTTATCTCACCAGACATCTATAACTTCACTTCAGTTCTCATACAATCCAGTCCATCTCTGGTTTCCTTCAGGGTCAGGCGACATGCAGGCATTTATGGTCCTGTCAGCTGAGCCTTACATTGCAGATCTTATTACCTGACACTGGTAAAGGGCCATTAAACATGGACACATAAAAAGCTATATTGCCTCCAAGGAACTGGAGATGGGATTTTAAAAATTTTTTTACGGGGAAGGACTGGAAAAAGCTGATTGGTGCACCCTTAATGTGGCCAAGCAGTTCAGTGCACCTTTCCCACCTACTTTTTTTTTTCCTGTCCTTAACCTTCTCCTGCTCCTTTAATGCCAGAAAACAAATAGGTGGGAAGGTGCAGTGATCTGTTTGTACATTGTGCTTGGTTTGGACAGTGATTTGCCTTGAACTTCTCAGATTGCCTAATCCTGAAAAAAAAAAACGGATTTAGAGCTGGTTCGTTAGACCCACAAGTTAAAATAATTGTACCCCAAAATTTTCATTTTTGTGCATCCGTTTTATTCTTCCTTTTCTTCCACGAGCATCAAGTTATCTAACAATTGTGCTATATTATTATTATTATTATTAATATTATTATGACATAGTCATCAGCAGCAGCTGCAAGGATATCTGAGATGCCCCCTTGATCGCGGTTGGTTGAGTTTCCTTGAAGGACAAATTTATAAACTTTACAATTTGGTAGTATGGGGACCTTTATAGGCGTATTTCCATCTCCAAGATCCTATCTCAATATGCAGTAGGTGTAATAATAATAATATTAGCAAATAACTCCAATTAGAAATTTAATTTAGTTCTTCTGATTCACTATGTCTCTTTCCCCATGTGTAGGGCATTGCAGTAGCTTAGATATCCATGGATACGACCATTAATAGCTAACTTACTGTCACTATATGAGTGGTCGTAACCATGGATACCTAAGCTATAGCAATGCCCTGCACATGGGGTAAGCAACATAGTGGGGAAAGCAGAGTACATTAGCACAAAAGTTTGATAACTTTTTAAAAAGTAATGAATAAGTAATAATGAAAAAAAAAAAAAGAAAAAAAAATGGGGGCAAACGTAAATGAAATAGACTAAAAAAAAGGTGCAACTTAAAAGGAGAATTTAAATATAAAACAGGTGTAAATATAAAAACAGGTTAAAAATACTAAAAACTAGATAAATAACATGCGCGAATGCAGTAATCAATCAGGGACAGCATCTTTACTAGAAAATATGGAAATACTCCAAATACATGACCCGGCTGCTGTCTCCATTGTCTACACTGTCATCCAATACTACATTGACTGATCCCTATAAAGTAGCTGGATATTCAGTCATCACCTCGGCTTTATTATATTACACCATTTGTATGGACAGCTGTAGTATCTTTGGCCATAAGACATATTTGAAGAAGCCATGATTCGAGCAGATGTCTTGTAGAACCTGCCAGGAACCTGCAGTAACCCTGAGTTCATCTGTTGAAAAGTACACAGCGTAGGAGTTGGAGATTACCTGCGTTGAACTAAACCTTTGATACCATCTACAAAATGACCAGTGTACCCAAATCTAATTGGAAACACCCCAACGTGTATTGTAGGCCGTAACTACCGAAATACTGAGATATTGGCCAAGTGGCCTCCAATGAAAGTTCGTCTGAGCTAGTGACACACTGTTAGGGCTGGCGGAACGCACCGAGTAAATATAGAGATGTTATTTGGTGCGTTCGCAGCCCGGGGTCCACCGTGCAGGAATAGAACCTGCTGCTGGCAAACAGCGGCACGATATGCGGTAGAAGCAAACTCTGTTGCTTCACAGAGTCGCTATAAGGAAAGGACTGTGTCCTGTTAAACTCCACAGGAATACACAGTAACTGCTGAGCAGATAGCAGCTTGTGGTCACGCAGTCCAGGAGGCAAACATAAAATCTCCTCACCGGTGGAGCCGGTATTCTAGTGGCTTATTTCAGCCGGGGCTCTGTAACCAAACACACAATCTCCTCACCGGAGGTGCCGGTATTCTAGTGGCTTATTTCAGCCGGGTCCCTGAATACACACAAGCGTGACCACAGTGGCGCAAAACTCATGTCATGCATTGATACTAGCGCATGGCCCTGCGGCCATGCGAGCCTTATTTAGCTGCAGCAAGAAAAAGACCTTCCTAGAAGGACCAATGAGAGACTGCCATAACTGAGCATGTGACCCTAGATCTCCACTGAGAGATCTTACCCTGGGCATGCTCAGTGTGTGAAAAGCAGGAGTTAGTCCTAGCAGCAATTGGACCTTCCTACCATGTGACCCTCGATCTCCACTGAGAGACCTTACTCAGGGCATGCTCAGAATGAGAAAAGCAGGACTTAGTCGCAGAAGTGTCTGCTCGCCGCTGCCCAGCACTGACTTCAATGGCAGAAGCAGGAAAGGCAGCAGTAACTCTTTGTACAGAGTGGGACTGAGCAAGACGCTTGGACTGACGTCTCCGCTGAGCAGGCTCAACTGCGGCAGGAGAGGAATGAGAGACCGCAGCGGAGATGGCCCGAGATTCCCCCTGTGCATAGGTGGGAACTCGACCCCTAACACACACTGACCCTCTTGGCCAAGTGTCATTCCAGACAAAGTTTTAGCAGATGGTCTGCTGCCGAGCCCCAGTTCTATATGATGACTCAGGTACCTAATGCTTGGATCGATAGAGGAAGATGTGGCAGAGAGAGCTGGAGATTGTACGCAGTTTCACCTACAGTTCTAGTACAGAAATTGTTAATATTTTACTATTCAAGAGATTTTCCCAGAGAAACATGCTCAAGGCCAAATCAAGCCAGATGTTCATGCTTACTAGTAACTAAGGGACAATATGTTGTACTCTATCACTTCTATTTAAAACATCAGCAGAAGTTCACAAAATCATTTACAAAATAATTTTTGCAGAGCTTTAGGCCATGTCCTGTCTTCAGGTTGAGATGACAACATTGGTTCGGGTGTTGTCAAAGGTCGGAGAATTGTGCCACCAAGGTGTTGTGTTGACATAAGGGCATACAGAAGTTAAATAATAAGCTGTCTTTATGGAAATGTAATTCATAAAAAAAATTGCGATCCAATGTCTTATTCCAGACAAATCAACATTTTTCTTAACATATAAATTTGCTGTTTAGATCTACGTGCCTGACACAGGTCTCCCTGAGAATCTGCCTCCAGACCTTATTTTAAATGATGGAGGGAGTTACCAGTGTGAAACATGCGCATCAGGAGAGCAGATTGTCAGTCATTACATAGTTCCCTACTTTCATTTAAAATAGCCTCTAGAGGCCAATTCTCAGGGAGATCAAAATCCGGCCCAGAGATCTTAACAGCTTATACACAAATTAAGAAAAAATTGTATTTCTCTGGAATAAAACATCGGATCACAGATATCAAGTGTCACGATTCACACCGTGACCGTCACCCCCACGTCACGGATCCGGGTGACTTTAGGCCAACAGACGGCTAACACATGTGCAGGGGGGCTTATCTTAGTTATCCCTTCACTCCACAATGTGATGAAAAAACACACACAAGGCTATTGACCTCTCAGTTTACAGCCGGGGCTTATTTTAGGTATCCCACTGCCCTTCAATATACCACGAACTGCAGGGATTTATGTATATCCCACTTACAGCTCCACTTGAAACTTGAGCTCTCTGGCCTCCCCCTTACTCTCAGGTCAGACTAGGTACTGCACCTGGGGTAATTAACCACCAGAAAGGCTGCCTGCTATGTACTGGCTATTGAGCATGCTGCAGCGACGCGATATAAATACTCCCACTCAGGCAGGAACAATAATTATCAATGCCGCAGTCGCTACAATGACTCCCAACTACCCAGTACAAAGGTGTGCTGCCACCAGCTTCGATTAAACGGGTCTGAAGCTAACCCAAAACAGTAGCGTAATTCCCTTCAGAAGACTTAGGGTACGTTTTAGAACAGGAAGAACGAACTAGTAATTTATATATTTTACTCCATTAAAGTTAAGGCAGTGTTTGTAAAAAGATGTTACAATATGAGACAATTGAAAATATGTACAAGGTAATTATAAAAAAACCAAGGATTACTTGAGAAATCAACACTTACATGTGTTCAGAGCATTGCAGGCAACCAGGCTAGTTTCCATATGTCCCAATGCATCAGGCTAGCAGTCAGGGCTTCCCAGGTAAAACTAAACTGCTGGGGGTCTGGCAAAACTTATAAACCGCAGCCTGTGACATCACCAACAGGGCTGGCTTACCCAGACACTCCTATCTTTTCAGTCTTACTAGATTTCACACAAGTTTGTCTAATGCCTGTATCTCCGCTACAGAACATGTCAGGATCATAACACACCCAGCATTCATCTTGTATTAAGATTTGCTCTTTATAGATACTAAATTCAGGCTAGTAGGGACACTTAGTTCCAGAGAAATCCATACTCTCTCCCTGTTGGACTTGGAGGCTCCTGCTTACAGTGGCGGAACGATCCGCCGATGGTCGTTAGCAATGTGTATTTAATATTCTCCTAGCCCAAGTCGTTGGCCCAATATCTTATCATATTAGAACAAAGACCCTCATGTTTTTTGGAGACTTCTATACCAGTTATAGCTAGTACAGATGGGAGGGGGACGAGTAACTTGCTTCGAGCCTGGAATTTATGGCCAGGGCAATAAAACCCTCTTCTACCATACATTCTGAAGCACACAGAGAAGCAACGAGAGCCAGAGAGAGAAGGGGGGGTTGTAGCCCACAGCATGGGCTGAAGGGCAAAGCTACAACATCATATTATATTTCATACAATATCGTGACATCAAGTTATCATTTTATTCAGCTTCCTATGACCTACATGCCCATGTAGACGGCTTAGGCTACTTTCACACTTCCGTCTTTTCAGATCCATCACAATCCGTCGATTTTTGAGAATGCAGGATCCTGCAAAAAAATTTGCAGGATCCTGCATTTTCCCATAGACTTGTATTAGCGACGAATTGTGACGGATGGCCATCCGTTTCATCTGTCGTGCACTGGATCCGTCGTAAAATAGTGGTCCGTCGTGCAGAGAAAACGTTCATTGTAACGTTTTCTGTGCACGTCGGAAAATTGTTCAGCGATGCATCCTGCGTTGCCCGTCGTTGGCTACAATGGAAGACTATGGACGCAGGATCCGTCGCTGACCGTCACACAATGGAATCCAGCAACGGATCCAGTTTTTCCCTGCTGAGCATGCCCAGAAGGATTTTCTAGTCAGTGAAAAAGTCAGTCTCTTCTCTTCTCTCTCGCACACGTTTTTACCTATTTTCATGACGTCCGTCGATACGTCATTTTGCTGCACCACGATGGACCCCAGAAAACAGAAGTGTGAAAGTAGCCTTAGGAGAGTTGATCCTACTGACAGATTCCCTTTATGTTTTAGAAGAAGACTAGGTACATGGGACACAGTACTAGAAAGCTAAGAGTGTTATAAGTTCTTGGAGGAGTTATCTCTGAATGGGTCTTCTGGGGCTATGGGATATTTCAGGCCATACACATCAGAGAGCATGGCTCCTCTGAAGATGGCTTATGTCCTGAGAACAAAATCGTCAGGCAGCTAAATTCCAATTTCCTGATCATTTTCTATCCTAACATCTGCCATCCTGAAAAAGTCATGAGGCCATCATATAGTGTAGGTGATCAGCCTTTTCGAATTATATACATTCAATGTGTTTAGCCAGCTGTATGGAGCCCGGAGGGGATCCAAGTTGCTGGGTGGTAAAAGACTTCAAACTCTAGAAGAAGATGTAGCTGGGACCGGGAGGGCAGAGTTGATTATTAGCTTGACCATCATATAGCAGTAAATTTAGGGAATCATGAGGCCTATGAATTGGTCTGAGATGTTCAGTCCCGAGGTGTAGTGAACTGAACAAGTGCACAGTAGAGCTCTCAGGAATTAAAGCAGGGTGCAAAGAGTTTCCCAAAATTTGGAAAGTTAGTGAATTTGATTGATGTGTGTTATCTAGTTTATTAGCATTAAAAATGAAAGTTGATAAATGTGTGATAGATTGACAATAATAATTTGTATTTACTTGGCGCTAACATATTCCACAGCAGTTTATAATTTAGAGGATACATCAGACCAGATCAGACATTACAGAGTGACATATAATAAAGACACTAAACACAAAAATTACAATTTTGGAAAGATTCCGTTTCAGTTAGAGGGAGGACAGACAATCAGAAAGCGGACAGACAATCACTGTTAATTTATAGTAGTGTGTGGGTGACGTCAGGAGAGGTTGAATAATTGGTTGTTATGAGCTAAATCTGATGATAGTCGCCCAATAGAGGTGAAAAAAAACAAGGACTGAACCCATAGAAAGTCCAACAGCATCAAAAAGAAAAAAAAAGTAGACAAGCCACAAAGAGTGGTCAGAGATGTATGTGGAGAATAAAGAGAGCAGTATACTTAATGCCAATAGATCGGAGCATAGTGAGGAGCTGGTGATCTAACACTGCAGAGAGATCCAGAAGAATCAGAAGAGAGTAGTAGTGACCGTTATATTTCATTGTTAGTAGATCGTTAGGGACTTTACTAAGGGCAGTCATCAGGAAGATGCCAGGAGAGTAAAGGCCGCAATACACATTAGACTAAAGTCGGCCAAACCCACCTATTGCAGTGAGATTGAATGATTAGTGTGTATAGGGCAAACCCAACTCTCCTCCAACAAAAGCATCTGACATGTTGGATTTCCAACAACCGATTTTTTTGTTCTTTGGCTCTCATAGAGAACACAAGAGCCTTTAGCTTGGAGGACATGGACGAGATAGATGTCAGATGAACGATCAGTCAACATCTACGGTATCTAATGTGGATGCAGAAGGACAGTTATCTAATGTGTATGTTGGCTGACAGCTATCTCCTGCTTGTGGAGCTCAAGCCAAGCATTCCAGAAGGGAGATTATAGACAGGTCTGTAGATAGAGCAGGATGGGTTAAGAGTTATTTTTTTACTAATGGGTTGGCGGTGATATGTTTGAAAGAGGAAGGAAAGATACCAAAAGAAATAGAGAAGATACATTTTTTTCTTAGGTGGGCAATGATTGTCAGGAAGAGGTGTGAGGGAATAGGGTCTCTAGTGCAGGTAGTAGGGTGAGGAGAAGAGAGGAGCTTGGGAACTTTTTCTTCTCTGACTGTGTTAAAGGTTGAAAGTGGTCTAGATACACTGTTGGTGAGAAAAGGACTGTTCTGTCTGCATTTTGAAATGCAGACGTGTTTCGTGCCACCAAGTGTGATTGCCAAGTGTGATTGCCAACCAACAATACATCTGAGCTCAATAGAAAGGACTGGTCTATGATTTATTCCTTACAAAGACCTTACAAAGGACCAGGGGACATTCATACGAGTGGAGGAAAGGCGATTCTGGCATCTAAATAGGAAAGGGTTAAACTGTGAAATGCCCTACCACAAGGGGTAATGCTACATACCTGCTCAAGGGCCGGGCTCTGCTCCCTACACCCTGGTCCACTGAACATTCTTGGGCTCCACATCGGGTTTTGTAAGTAGCCTGACGTGCTCCCATGTGATGAGGTTCCTAGGCTTACATAAGGCCTCCAAAGACACACACCTGTGCCTTAGAATTAAGGCTACTTTCACACTAGCGTAGTTTGGCCTCCGTCGCAATGCGTCGTTTTGAAGAAAAAACGCATCCTGCAAAGTTGCCCGCAGGATGCGTTTTTTCTCCATAGACTTTCATTAGCGACGCATTGCGACGGATTGCCACACGTTGCATCCGTCTTGTGACGGATGCGTCGTGTTTTTGCAGTCCGTCGGGACAAAAAACGTTGCATGCAACGTTTTTTTGCCCGTCGGTTCCGCTTTTTCCGACCGCGCATGCCCGGCAGGAACTCCGCCCCCTCCTCCCCAAACCTTACAATGGAGAAGCGGATGCGTTGTAAAACTGCATCCGCTGCCCCCGTTATTCATTTTCTTCACAGTTTGCGTCAGTACGTCGGGCCGACGCATGGCGACGGCCCCGTACCGACACTAGTGTGAAAGTAGCCTAAGATTTTCTAGTAAGACTTTTAGTTTGCCTTTGCATAGTTCATGTCTACAGTCTTTTGGCTGCCTGTGGTTTCCAGTCGCTAAGTTACCTGTCTGCGGTTTTCAGTACCACTGCTAATTCTCTGCAGTCTCCAAGATGTCTCCTGTCTTTCTGCAGTTTCCAGTATCACAAATCCCAGTCTGCAGTTTCCATTATCACAGTTCCCTGTCTGCAGATTTCAGTACTACAAACTGTTCTAGTTACTCCTGAGTTCTGACTGCAACCTGTTCTTGGTCTTCTGGGTCTTCTGCTGCGTGTCCATCGGCTGTTTCCAGGATGTCTCCAACCTGCCTGTAACTTCCATGATATTTATTATATCTTGTTATTGTCGAGTTTTGTCTTCTATCTGTCTGCAGTCTCTATGATGCCTCCTGTTTGCCTGCAGCTTCCAGACCTTAAGTCTCCTGTCTGCCTGTGGACTTTAGTAACTCTGCAACCTGTTTGCAGTCTCCAAGACATCTCCTGGCTGCCTGCAGCTTACAGTTCCCTAGTTAACTGCTGTCTGTTTCCTGCATGTCTTCCCAGTCTGTTGCACCAACGTACATGGCCTGTGTGCCCACCCAGACTTTGATCCCTTTTTGTGACAGGTAGTAATGACATATACTATATCAACATCTAAAAAAAGGACTGGATGCTTTCATCAGGACAAATGGCATCGTGGGTTCTAAATAATCAAGAGATAACTGGTGAAGAAAGATGGAACTTGATGGACCTACTTCTTTTTTCAATCAATGTAACCATGTACAACTAACAGTGCCACCTATAGAGCACTGCAACCGCCAAACATACAGTGCCAATTGTAAACTGTAAATGCGACACACACTGTGTCTTAGGAAAGAGAACTGTAACCATCAAGCATAATGTACTGCTCAGTACATTAGTGCCTTTATGATATGAAAATTAATGTTCTGTGTTCAAAGCTTGCAATCAACCTACCACCAGCCACCACTTAAAAAACTTTTCAATTGATGGGTAATGTATCACCAACTAAATGTTCCCGAAGTGCGAGAATACCAGAAAAACTGAGATCTGCCTTGGTTACCTAACGTGTTGGTAAGAGTCAGGCTTACAGAATGTCATGTTGGGTGTCAGAAGGTGGGAAATTAGCCCAACAGCCATGGAAAAGACTTCTGTTACCCAACACGATGCAATGTAAATTGACAATATAGATAGGGAAATTTGACACTGGATACTATGCTGTGAGCTGTAACGCAAACATAGCATACAACACATAATTTTACCATACCTGATTATATTTCATGGGCTAAAGCTTGCTGCCCAGCAAAACAATGGGAATTAAATTGCTGCGATTGAAAATTGAAAAGTAAAAAGTAAAATAGAATATTACAGCATATTAGATCAATGAAACGTAATCCTGGATCTCTGGTTTCTCTACAGGAAATACAGAAATAAAAAGAGATAATCACGTCTGTTGTTGTTTTATTTTAGTCTTCAAACGACCTTTGTATACTGGGTGCCATATGTTGTTACATAACTTTATTGTTCCTTCTGTTTTATGCCTTGTTTTGCCCATGTAACTATTTCAGATCCGTAGAGAAGCATTAAACTCCATAGCTGGCAATACAAATTACATAGGTCTTGGCTAAAGGAAAGTTTAGTGAACATTACAACTATCGTTCCTGTCCCCACCATACATGGGAATGCTCGACTCTACTGAGCTCTCCTGTTGTCTTCAGCGAGCCACTGCCAAATTCTTCTGGCAGCAGCTTATCCCTGAATTAAACAAAATGATCACCGCTTGAATTTAACATGGATTCTTCTCTCCCCCAACATCATCTGTTGGATGGAAGTCCAGGTCGCCATGCACATTAGATGGTGGGTCAATCCCAGCCAACTTTTATCTAATGTGTATAGGCACCTTATGGCTGAAAACAGAGAAGAGAACTGAATGAAAAAAAGCTTCTACTATAAAAATAATCTGAACTATGACCCTTAAGAAAACCCCTTTCTTTTTGTCCTATTAAGACGTTATAGTCGGGAGTTCTCTTTTATAGATCCCCACTATAAGTCATGGATACTGCTATGATCTTCCAACATGAGTATACAAATACCACCTGTCGAGTGCCGCCTGTTTAGTTGGTTCCTAGTTTTATCTTTTTTTATGGAGACCAACAAGCATGGACACCTTCATGGTTTCGTACATGGGTTGATATACAGTTTTTCTAGATATTAGAGCAGTTTATGTCTTGGCAGACCCATAGCAAATCATGATACTCTTCAAAGGAAGTGTTTTATAGAACTGGGAAAAAGTAGTAAAATGTAGTCTGTGGTTTGTAGCTGGTGGCATGAAAAAGCAAGCGAACTAATAATATAAAAAAATGAAAAGAATATACATCTTACTATCCCCTATCTCAACTCTCCTCTACCCTAGAGCCATTATGGAGTTGTCTTCTACAGTGGATTATTTATTGGGTTTACCACTTTACCAGTTGCCATTTTACCATGTTATTGGGTAACAAGCATAGTGTCCGACCTGCAAGTACTCCAAGAATATCCACAATTTTGACTGATTCATTCGAGGTTGAAGCACCCCAACTGTTAACTAGAGAGCTTGGACATCACCAATCACCTAAACAAAATGTTATACACGCGGACTTCATGAAATGTTTACAAACGTATACCCTTTGTTCATATGTACCACCCATTAATCTCAACAGATTATACGTAACCATTGGCCATCGACACAGAGAACCTTTCCTACCATACATGATTGCCAGTAACCTGTCAGCAATACGTTCTTCAAACATCAGAGACCATGATCTAGACACTGGATCCCTTAACTTTGACTATGGAAAATATCATCAGAAATTGGACAAACCCCATTTTGCAATTTTTTCCCCAGTTCGTGTAGCTTTAAAGACTTAAGATAAATGTGGTATAGAAACTATAGGCTAAGCACAAACAAAATGACTTGACTATTGATAGGCCTTCTGGGAAATATGTCATTGGATTTTATTTTCATCCTTGTAATCTCTGTGTGAATCATTGACTGCATCACACCAAGTCAAAGTTAATGAACACTTGTTTTTAAGTGACCTCAATTTACAGAGACGTGCGACTGTGTGAGTCATGGGATGTCAAAAACCTGTAACCATTGCTTGACTGTGTCACCAATGTGTTAAGGTCTCAGTGTCTGTAAGGACGGTTTGTTGTTGCAACAGATTGGTCCATTACATAAGGTCAACTGTTTTATATACAAGATGTTACACAATTTCTTGAGTAAACTTTATTGCAATTGGAAGGAAAATAATATCAAATAGTATGTTAACTTGGAATTCGTACCATGGTGCTGAAATTCCTGTGTTTTTCTGAAGCTGGATATGGATTGTGAGGAACAAATTTGCCACCTCTCGTCTGTTAAGGATGGTGTATACCATTGAAGGATAGTAGAGGATTCTTGTATAGGAACAGCGCAGGAGTACATTGCTCCCCAATTTAGTGACAGTGGCTCTCTATAAAACCCCTGACTGGTGCACCATTATACCATTACTTGTGAACCACGGTAACGATTTGAGTATTCATTGCCATGTAGTCTTGTAAACCTTAGGAAGTTGGTCACTAAAGTTTGGAGAGTCTCCGCGTAGCTACCCAGGTCGCACATATGGTGTGCCCACTAAAGTTATTTATTAGAGATGAGAAAATGTATTTATACAGTAACTGAATTTGTTACTAATTTCCCCCCAAAATTTGGATTTGCCAGAATCTAATTTTTTTTTTCAATTTGTGTGAATTCCAGCAGAACAGTGGCCTGACATTTTGATGGAGTCTAAGAGCCGGGAAGGAGTTAAAAAAGAAATCTTGTATTCACCTCTCCTTGGCCCTTTCCTTATCTCTCCTCCCATGACCAACTGGCTCCTCAGTCTTCCGTTTTTGGCCTTGTATCTTGTTCTGTTTCCAGACCTTCAGCACTACTGCTCTTCAGTAGGCCTCACGTGGGACGTGATGCTCGTCACTGATGTTAATCCAGGTATTGTGCCCGTTCTGTTGACGTATGGCACAATGTATGTCATTAATGACAGTGCAGGAGGCCCAGAAAGAGAAGACAATAGAATACAGAAGAGATAATAATTGGAAGACCAGTTGTGTAGAAAGGACTAACCTTTTTAAACCCTTTCTGGGAAGCTTCCGTTTGCCCAACTTTATTTTAAGCAAATCAGATTTCCGGGTCGAATTTGAGTAGATATGTCGAATTTCATCCGCACTACATAGACAAGATTACCATTCAGGATGTATTTGCCAAAAGCTCCAACAATTGTCATGAAACCTTCAGGTCTAAATATTCCTAATCCTCTTCCCAAACATAATATGGACTTTATCTCTTGAACAATAGTGCGATGTTCCCAATCAAATTGGTAACTATCGAAGAGAAAGGACCAAATTGCAGACACCAAATTGCTGCTCTTGTTACATTTTCAAACCTTTGCATCATTTTTTTGGTTCCTCTTTTCTGAATGTATTTTCTCCACCCAATATCACCAGGAATGGGACGAGGAATGGACACCTGTCTGCATGTGCCCCATAGCTGCCTCTATGGTACCTAACCCAATGGTCCAAGGATTGGGTTGTGTGGTGGCCAAAAAATAAAATGTTGAATCCATCTATGCGTACTGCTTACTGAGGTATGTTTGGTTCAAGGTCTTTAAGATCATAAATTCAGTTTTATGGGGTTTTTGCTGATATGTTTAACATCAGAATTATTTTTCTGGGTAAATTCCCAATATATAACCCATGATCTAAAAATGGTTGTGCAAAAGTGGAAATTCCCTCGAACGTAACTACAGTGTGACTAACACAAGACTTGGATCAGACTGTAAAGCTAGAGTAAGTAAACTGAGCCCCTTTAGCAAGATTTTGTATGGACTCTGGTTAGAGGATTCGGAATTAATAGAAGATTCATCATCGGTAACACTTGGCCAAAGTTGAGAACAATTACAAAGAGGGTCTTTTATTCCGGAGGACCTGTCCTGTCTTGAACGTGAATGGACACTTAGTAATGCTTGATATCACCTGTGGTGGCGCCGCAGCAAAACTGAACACTTCTAAGTTTCCCACAAATTAAAGCAGGGAGACAAATTTTGATCAGCTGATCGTCAAGCGACCCTTCTAAAAAATATGCATTGTATGATGTGGACCACCAGTGAAAAAGAAGTACTAAATAGCTATACAGTTAAGAACGGCGTTACTAAACCCAAATTCTGTTTCTCACATGCAGTAATGTCCCACCCAAATTCCAATTCATGGTTCACCGATGGGCCAAGTTCATTCCTTTAGTGAAAATATAAAAAAAAAAAATACGAATGAATTTTTTTTTTTTGAGATGGTTGAAAGACATTTACCATTTATGCAAAACATGTGCTGGTGTAGATCAGTCTGAATTAAAGGATATGTATGTTAGGAGTCGAGTTTCCTCTGCTGCACAGGGGGAATCTCGATCCGTCTCCGCTGCGGTCTCCCATTCTTCTCCAGCCGCAGTGGAGTCTGCTCAGCAGGGACGTCGATCCCAGTGTCTCGCTCAGTCTGACTCTGTGCTTAGAGTTACTGCTGCTTTTCCTGCTTCTGCCATTGAAGCCAGTGCTGGGCAGCGGCGAGTGGACGTTTCTGGATCTAAGTCCTGCTTTTCTCTGTCTGAGCATGCCCAGGGCAGGATCTCCCGTTGGAGATCGAGGGTCACATGCTCAGGTACTGCAGCACATCCCATTGGTCCTTTTGGCAGGTCCTGAAAGGGCAAAACTTCTGTAGCTGTTTCCTGTGCTGCAGCTATATAAACTGCGCATGACCGCACGGCCATGCGCTAGTATTGTCTTGTAAATATGTGTGTGTGTTGTGAGTGAAAGTCGCTCTTTAAATAACCCTCCCTATTGAATGATTGTTCGCGGAAGGTGTATGTTTGCTATCTAGCGCCCGACTTATCCAACAGCACGTAACACACATTACAGCGTCCAGTTGCTGTGTTCGCCTGTACGGCGCCGTGCGCTTGCTCTGCGCTTTCCTGACCCAAGCCTGGGTGGTTAGTGGCGTCCGTCAGTGCGGCACCGCACGCACTCTTGTGCCTTTATATTATTATTTAGTTTCCTTACACACCCAGTTGCGGTGTTGTGCCAGCAAGTGTCTAATCGGACTTCAATCCTAGTTGGGGTTGAGTTCGCTGACTACTTGCTCGCGCTCTATGTGCGGTACCGCGGTCCTGTGACGCAGCAGGATCGCTTCCTTAACGCAGGGTGAAGTTAACCCGTGCGTGTATACTTATAGTACCGCCATATAGTCCGTCTTACTAGCAGCAGGGTTTTTACCTGCACGGTGGACCTCGGACTGCGAACGCACCTAGTTCCATTTCATCTTGTACTTGGTGCGTTCCGCCAGTCCTTAACATAATACTAGCGCCAATGTCTGGCTAGTAAATGATGGACGATCAGCGTTCACAGCGGTACATCCAGCAGCTGGAGGGAAGGTTGGCGGCTCTTGAGCGTTCAACCTCAGCTGGCAGATGAGGTTTAACAATGATAAATGTAAGGTTATACACATGGAAAGAAGGAATCAATGTCACCATTACACACTGAATGGGAAACCACTGGGTAAATCTGACAGGGAGAAGGACTTGGGGATCCGAGTTAATGATAATCTTACCTGGAGCAGCCAGTGCCAGGCAGCAGCTGCCAAGGCAAACAGGATCATGGGGTGCATTAACCCCTTCCCGACCCATGACGCCACGTAGGCGTCATGAAAGTCGGTGCCATTCCGACCCATGACGCCTATGCGGCGTCATGGAAAGATCGCGTCCCTGCAGATCGGGTGAAAGGGTTAACTCCCATTTCACCCGATCTGCAGGGACAGGGGGAGTGGTAGTTTAGCCCAGGGGGGGTGGCTTCACCCCCTCGTGGCTACGATCGCTCTGATTGGCTGTTGAAAGTGAAACTGCCAATCAGAGCGATTTGTAATATTTCACCTATTATAACGGGTGAAATATTACAATCCAGCCATGGCCGATGCTGAAATATCATCGGCCATGGCTGGAAATACTAGTGTGCCCCCACCCCACCCCACCGATCGCCCCCCCAGCCCTCCGATCTGGCCGGTACACTGCTCCGGCTCCCCTCCGTCCAGTGCTCCGCTCCCCCCCGTGCTCTTGTCCGCTCCCCCCGTGCTCCAATCACCCCCCCGTGCTCCAATCACCCCCCCTGCACTCCGATCCACCCCCCCCCCGGTGCTCCGTTCCACCCCCCCGTGCTCCATTCCAGCCCCCCCGTGCTCCGTTCCACGCCCCCCGTGCTCCGTTCCACCCCTCCCGCACTCCGATTCCCCCCCCCGTGCTCTGATCCCACCCCCCGTGGTCCCCCCCCACCCCATCATACTTACCGATCCAGCCGAGGTCCCGTCCGTCTTCTCCCTGGGCGCCGCCATCTTCCAAAATGGCGGGCGCATGCGCAGTGCGCCCGCCGAATCTGCCGGCCGGCAGATTCGTTCCAAAGTGCATTTTGATCACTGAGATAGATTATATCTCAGTGATCAAAATAAAAAAAATAATAAATGACCCCCCCCCTTTGTCACCCCCATAGGTAGGGACAATAAAAAAATAAAGAAATTTTTTTTTTCCACTAATGTTAGAATATCGTTAGGGTTAGGGTTAGGGGTAGGGTTAGGGTTAGGGTTAGGGCTAGGGGTAGGGTTAGGGTAGGGTTAGGGTTAGGGGTAGGGTTAGGGGTAGGGATAGGGGTAGGGTTAGGGTTAGGGGTAGGGTTAGGGTTAGGGTTAGGGCTAGGGGTAGGGTTAGGGCTAGGGTTAGGGTTTCGGTATGTGCACACGTATTCTGGTCCTCTGCGGATTTTTCCGCTGCGGATTTGATAAATCCGCAGTGCTAAACCGCTGCGGATTTATGGCGGATTTACCGCGGTTTTTCTGCGCATTTCACTGCGGTTTTACAACTGCGATTTTCTATTTGAGCAGTTGTAAAACCGCTGCGGAATCCGCACAAAGAAGTGACATGCTGCGGAATGTAAACCGCTGCGTTTCCATGCAGTTTTTCCGCAGCATGGGCACAGCGATTTTTGTTTCCCGTAGGTTTACATTGAACTGTAAACTCATGGGAAACTGCTGCGGATCCGCAGCGTTTTCCGCAGCGTGTGCACATACCTTTAGAATTAGGCTATGTGCACACGGTGCGGATTTGGCTGTGGATCCGCAGCAGTGTTCAATCAGGTTTACAGTACCATGTAAACATATGAAAAACCAAATCCGCTGTGCCCATGGTGCGGAAAATACCGCGCGGAAACGCTGCGTTGTATTTTCCGCAGCATGTCAATTCTTTGTGCGGATTCCTCAGCGTTTTACACCTGTTCCTCAATAGGAATCCGCAGGTGAAATCCGCACAAAAAACACTGGAAATCCGCGGAAAATCCGCAGGTAAAACGCAGTGCCTTTTACCCGCGGATTTTTCAAAAATGGTGCGAAAATATCTCACACGAATCCGCAACGTGGGCACATAGCCTTAGGGTTAGGGTTGGAATTAGGGTTGTGGTTATGGTTAGGGGTGTGTTGGGGTTAGGGTTGTGGTTAGTGGTGTGTTGCGGTTAGGGTTGTGTTTAGGGTTATGGCTACAGTTGGGATTAGGGTTAGGGGTGTGTTGGGGTTAGTGTTGGAGGTAGAATTGAGGGGTTACCACTGTTTAGGCACATCAGGGGTCTCCAAACGCAACATGGCGCCACCATTGATTCCAGCCAATCTCGTATTCAAAAAGTCAAATGGTGCTCCCTCACTTCCGAGCCCTGACGTGTGCCCAAACAGTGGTTTACCCCCACATATGGGGTACCAGCATACTCAGGACAAACTGCGCAACAATTACTGGGGTCCAATTTCTCCTGTTACCCTTGTGAATCAAAAAAAATGCTTGCTAAAACATAATTTTTGAGGAAAGAAAAATGATTTTTTTATTTTCACGGCTCTGCGTTGTAAACGTCTGTGAAGCACTTGGGGGTTCAAAGTGCTCACCACATATCTAGATAAGTTCCTTGGGGGGTCTAATTTCTAAAATGGGGTCACTTGTGGGGGTTTCTACTGTTTAGGCACACCAGTGGCTCTGCAAACGCAACGTGACACCCGCAGACCATTCCATCAAAGTCTGCATTTCAAAAGTCACTACTTCCCTTCTGAGCCCCGACGTGTGCCCAAACAGTGGTTTACCCCCACTCATGGGGTATCAGCGTACTCAGGAGAAACTGGACAACAACTTTTGGGGTCCAATTTCTCCTGTAACCCTTGGGAAAATAAAAAATTCTGGGCTAAATAATTATTTTTGAGGAAAGAAAACGTATTTATTATTTTCACGGCTCTGCATTATAAACTTCTATGAAGCACTTGGGGGTTCAAAGTGCTCACCACACATCTAGATAAGTTCCTTTCGGGGTCTAGTTCCAAAATGGGGTCACTTGTGGGGGGTTTCTACTGTTTAGGCACATCAGGGGCTCTGCAAACGCAACGTGACGCCCGCAGAGCATTCCATCAAAGTCTGCATTTCAAAACGTCACTACTTCAATTCCATGCCCCGGCATGTGCCCAAACAGTAGTTTACCCCCACATATGGGGTATTACCGTACTCAGGAGAAACTGGACAACAAATATTGGGGTCAAATTTCTCCTGTTACCCTTGGGAAAATTAAAAAATTCTGGGCTAAATAATTATTTTTGAGGAAAGAAAACGTATTTATTATTTTCACGGCTCTGCATTATAAACTTCTATGAAGCGCTTGGGGGTTCAAAGTGCTCACCACACATCTAGATAAGTTCCTTTCGGGGTCTAGTTTCCAAAATGCGGTCACTTGTGGGGGGTTTCTACTGTTAAGCCACATCAGGGGCTCTGCAAACGCAACGTGACGCCCACAGAGCATTCCATCAAAGTCTGCATTTCAAAACGTCACTACTTCACTTCCGACCCTCGGCATGTGCCCAAACAGTGGTTTACCCCCACATATGGGGTATCAGCGTACTCAGGAGAAACTGGACAACAACTTTTGGGGTCCAATTTCTTCTGTAACCCTTGGGAAAATAAAAAATTCTGGGCTAAATAATTATTTTTGAGGAAAGAAAACGTATTTATTATTTTCACGGCTCTGCATTATAAACTTCTATGAAGCACTTGGGGGTTCAAAGTGCTCACCACACATCTAGATAAGTTCCTTTGGGGGTCTAGTTTCCAAAATGGGGTCACTTGTGGGGGGTTTCTACTGTTAAGCCACATCAGGGGCTCTGCAAACGCAACGTGACGCCCACAGAGCATTCCATCAAAGTCTGCATTTCAAAACGTCACTACTTCACTTCCGAGCCCCGGCATGTGCCCAAACAGTGATTTACCCCCACATATGGGGTATCATTGTACTCAGGAGAAACTGGACAACAACTTTTGGGGTCAAATTTCTCCTGTTACCCTTGGGAAAATAAAAAATTGCAGGCTAAAAGATCATTTTTGAGAAAATAATTTTTTTTTTTTTTCATGGCTCTGCGTTATAAACTTCTGTGAAGCACTTGGGGGTTCAAAGTCCTCACCACACATCTAGATTAGTTCCTTTGGGGGGTCTAGTTTCCAAAATGGTGTCATTTCTGGGGGATCTCCAATGTTTAGGCACACAGGGGCTCTCCAAACGTGACATGGTGTCCGCTAATGATTGGAGCTAATTTTCCATTTAAAAAGCCAAATGGCGTGCCATCCCTTCCGAGCCCTGCCGTGCGCCCAAACAGTGGTTTACCCCCACATATTGGGTATCTGCGTACTCAGGACAAACAGGACAACAATATTTGGGGTCCAATTTCTCCTATTATCCTTGGCAAAATAGGAAATTCCAGGCTAAAAAATCATTTTTGAGGAAAGAAAAATTATTTTTTATTTTCATGGCTCTGCGTTATAAACTTCTGTGAAGCACCTGGGGGTTTAAAGTGCTCAATATGCATCTAGATAAGTTCCTTGGGGGTCTAGTTTCCAAAATGGGGTCACTTGTGGGGGAGCTCCAATGTTTAGGCACACAGGGGCTCTCCAAACGCGACATGGTGTCCGCTAACAATTGGAGCTAATTTTCCATTCAAAAAGTCAAATGGCGCGCCTTCCCTTCCGAGCCCTGCCGAGTGCCCAAACAGTGGTTTACCCCCACATATGAGGTATCGGCGTACTCGGGAGAAATTGCCCAACACATTTTAGGATCCATTTTATCCTGTTGCCCATGTGAAAATGAAAAAATTGAGGCGAAAAAATTTTTTTGTGAAAAAAAAGTACTTTTTCATTTTTACAGATCAATTTGTGAAGCACCTGAGGGTTTAAAGTGCTCACTAGGCATCTAAATAAGTTCCTTGGGGGGTCTAGTTTCCAAAATGGGGTCACTTGTGGGGGAGCACCAATGTTTAGGCACACAGGAGCTCTCCAAACGCGACATGGTGTCCGCTAACGATGGAAATAATTTTTCATTCAAAAAGTCAAATGGCGCTCCTTCCCTTCCGAGCCTTACCATGTGCCCAAACAGTGGTTTACCCCCACATGTGAGGTATTGGTGTACTCAGGAGAAATTGCCCAACACATTTTAGGATCCATTTTATCCTGTTGCCCATGTGAAAATGAAAAAATTGAGGCTAAAAGATTTTTTTTGTGAAAAAAAAGTACTTTTTCATTTTTACGGATTAATTTGTGAAGCACCTGGGGGTTCAAAGTGCTCACTATGCATCTAGATAAGTTCCTTGGGGCGTCTAGTTTCCAAAATGGGGTCACTTGTGGGGGAGCTCCAATTTTTAGGCACACGGGGGCTCTCCAAACGTGACATGGTGTCCGCTAAAGAGTGGAGCCAATTTTTGATTCAAAAAGTCAAATGGCGCTCCTTCCCTTCCAAGCCCTGCCGTGCGCCCAAACAGTGGTTTACCCCCACATATGAGGTATCAGCGTACTCAGGACAAATTGGACAACAACTTTCGTGGTTCAGTTTCTCCTTTTACCATTGGGAAAATAAAAAAATTGTTGCTAAAAGATAATTTTTGTGACTAAAAAGTTAAATGTTCATTTTTTCCTTCCATGTTGCTTCTGCTGCTGTGAAGCACCTAAAGGGTTAATAAACTTCTTGAATGTGGTTTTGAGTACCTTGAGGGGTGCAGTTTTTAGAATGGTGTCACTTTTGGGTATTTTCAGCCATATAGACCCCTCAAACTGACTTCAAATGTGAGGTGGTCCCTAAAAAAATGGTTTTGTAAATTTCGTTGTAAAAATGACAAATCGCTGGTCAAATTTTAACCCTTATAACTTCCTAACAAAAAAAAATTTTGTTTCCAAAATTGTGCTGATGTAAAGTAAACATGTGGGAAATGTTATTTATTAACTATTTTGTGTCACATATCTCTCTGGTATAACAGAATAAAAATTCAAAATGTGAAAATTGCGAAATTTTCAAAATTTTCGCCAAATTTCCGTTTTTATCACAAATAAACGCAGAATTTATTGACCTAAATTTACCACTAACATGAAGCCCAATATGTCACGAAAAAACAATCTCAGAACCGCTAGGATCCGTTGAAGCGTTCCTGAGTTATTACCTCATAAAGGGACACTGGTCAGAATTGCAAAAAACGGCAAGGTCTTTAAGGTCAAAATAGGCTGGGTCATGAAGGGGTTAAAAGAGGTCTGGATACACATGATGAGAGCATTATACTGCCTCTGTACAAATCCCTAGTTAGACCGCACATGGAGTACTGTGTCCAGTTTTGGGCACCGGTGCTCAGGAAGGATATAATGGAACTAGAGAGAGTACAAAGGAGGGCAACAAAATTAATAAAGGGGATGGGAGAACTACAATACCCAGATAGATTAGCGAAATTAGGATTATTTAGTCTAGAAAAAAGACGACTGAGGGGCGATCTAATAACCATGTATAAGTATATAAGGGGACAATACAAATATCTCGCTGAGGATCTGTTTATACCAAGGAAGGTGACGGGCACAAGGGGGCATTCTTTGCGTCTGGAGGAGAGAAGGTTTTTCCACCAACATAGAAGAGGATTCTTTACTGTTAGGGCAGTGAGAATCTGGAATTGCTTGCCTGAGGAGGTGGTGATGGCGAACTCAGTCGAGGGGTTCAAGAGAGGCCTGGATGTCTTCCTGGAGCAGAACAATATTGTATCATACAATTAGGTTCTGTAGAAGGATGTAGATCTGGGGATTTATTATGATGGAATATAGGCTGAACTGGATGGACAAATGTCTTTTTTCTGCCTTCCTAACTATGTTACTATGTTACTATGTTACTATGTAGATGTCACTGCTGTCGCTGTTCAGGCTGCTAGTGTTGCTGCAGCCACCTTGTCCACTGCCGCTCCTGTCCTGACTCTAACTCGCCTCCCGCTTCCAGAGAAATTCTCTGGTGACAGTAAGTCTTGTAGGGGTTTTGTGAGTCAGTGCTCTATCCATCTCGAGCTTCTGGCCTCTCGTTTCCCTACAGAGTGGGCTAAGGTGGAATTTATAGTGTCTCTTCTATCGGACAGGGCGTTGCAGTGGGCTACGCCGCTATGGGAGCGTAGCGATCATGTGGTGCAGAGTGCTCCGTTGTTTCTGAGCACTCTGAAACAGGTCTTTTTAGGACCTCGTGTCACCCATGATACGGCGCTCCAATTGTTGGCATTGACTCAGGGCTCGTCCTTGGTCAGTCATTTTGCCGTCCACTTCCGCACCTTAGCATCTGAGCTGGAGTGGTCGGATAAAGCCCTCATTCCAATATTTTGGAGGGGGCTGGCTGACCACGTTAAGGACGCCCTGGCCACTAGGGAGATTCCCGCCACACTGGAGGAATTAATAACTCTATCCACTCGTATTGATCTCCGTTTTCACATGCGGAGGTTAGAGCGAGCCCAGTGTAGGCAGAGGTTTCGGCTGGCTCCCACCTTCGCCAAACCTTTGGAATCTCCAGACCAGGCTCCTGAGCCCCATGAGCCTGTGGTAGAGTCACGAGCAGGATCTAAGTCCCGAACCGCTCGTGCACTCCAGATTTGTCATCTTTGCCAACAGACAGGACATCTTGCCTCCAGATGTCTCCAGCGGTCGAGGAAACGTCAGCGTCTAGTGGTAGTTGGTGGAGGTGCACTAGACACGGCGACGTTTGCCTCCAAATTGTCCTTTAAGGGGACAATAACATTGGGCTCATCCTCTCACTCGGTAGAACTCTGCGTGGATTCTGGGGCGGAGGGCAATTTTATGTCTTCAGCCTTCGCCCAACGTCACGCAATTCCTCTGGTCATGCTATCTCAACCAGTAACGGTACGAGTGGTGAATGGGTCGACACTGCCCGCACAGATTACACATCAAACTATCCCTTTTACTCTGTCCATGTCACCATCTCATCAGGAGATTATATCTCTACTCGTCATTCCTGAGGGAATTGATGAGGTTCTCTTGGGGATACCTTGGTTACGGTACCACTCTCCTCACATCGAGTGGTCCTCAGGCAGAATTCTGGGATGGGGTGAATCTTGTGGGAACAGGTGTCATCGAGAGTGCGTTCAGGTTGCTACTACAGAGGTACCGCAGATCTTTCCTCTCTCCCCAAGCAATATTGGTCTTATGCAGACGTGTTCTCCAAAAAGGCAGCAGAGACCCTTCCGCCCCATCGCCCCTATGACTGTCCTATTGATCTCTTGCCTGGTGCTGAGCTTCCCCTGGGGTCGAGTCTATCCATTATCTCTCCCGGAAACGGAGGCAATGTCTCAGTACATTCAAGAGAATCTGGCAAGAGGGTTCATCAGGAAGTCAGTGTCACCTGCTGGGGCAGGGTTCTTTTTCGTGCAGAAGAAGAATGGAGAACTACGTCCATGCATAGACTACAGGGGTCTTAATGCTATCACAGTTAAGAACAAGTACCCTTTGCCTTTGATATCTGAGCTTTTCGATAGGCTTCGGGGAGCTAGAGTGTTTACTAAACTAGATCTGCGGGGTGCTTATAACCTGATTCGCATCCGTGAGGGGGACGAATGGAAAACGGCATTTAACACCAGAGATGGGCACTATGAGTATCTGGTGATGCCCTTCGGGCTCTGTAATGCACCTGCCGTTTTCCAAGACTTTGTCAACGACATCTTCCGGGATATGCTTTCCACCTCGGTTGTAGTCTATCTGGATGATATTCTCATCTTTTCTCCAGATATTGACTCCCACCGGAGAGATGTTGGCAGAGCCTTCGACCTCCTACGGGCAAACTCTCTTTATGCGAAGTTGGAGAAGTGTGTGTTTGAGCAGGAGTCCTTACCTTTCCTGGGCTATATCATCTCCGCCCAGGGATTGGCTATGGATCCTGCCAAACTACAGGCTGTGATGGACTGGCAAGAGCCCCATTCTCTTAAAGCGGTGCAGCGCTTTATGGGGTTCATAAACTATTACCACCAGTTCATTCCCCACTTCTCAACTCTGGTAGCTCCCTTGGTAGTCCTCACCAAGAAGGGAGCAAATCCCAAATTGTGGTGGGAAGAGGTCTCCAAGGCCTTCACTTCTATTAAGTTCCACTTTGCTAGCGCTCCCATCTTACATCGTCCCGATGTGGATAAGCCATTCCTAATGGAGGTGGATGCCTCGTCCGTTGGTGCTGGAGCAGTCCTCTATCAAAAGGATGCTCAAGGTCGGAAGCATCCATGCTTCTTCTTCTCTAAGACCTTCACGCCAGCAGAGAGAAACTACTCCATCGGGGACAGGGAGTTGCTAGCAATGAAGTTGGCCTTTTCGGAGTGGAGACACCTTCTGGAAGGTGCGCGGTTTCCCTTCCAAGTTTACACGGACCACAAAAATTTGGTCTATTTGCAAACAGCCCAGCGGCTAAATTCTCGCCAGGCCAGATGGTCCCTGTTCTTCTCCCGGTTCCACTTTTCCCTTCATTATCTCGCCGGGGAGAAGGATATCCGTGCTGATGCTCTCTCTCGCTCCCTTATGTCAACTGAGGAGGAGGAAGAGGAGCCTCGGCTTATTGTTCCTTCCGAGAGCCTGAGAACCGTAGCGCCGGTTTCGCTAGAGTCTGTGCCTCCGGGCAAGACTTTTGTGCCCATTAATTTGCGACCGGAGGTTCTCTCTTGGGCTCATTCGTCCAGGGTGGGTGGACACTTTGGGACAAAGAGGACATCTGAGCTACTGGCGAGGACGTACTGGTGGCCGCATATGGTCCGGGATGTCAGGGATTATATTCTGGTGTGTGTCTCCTGCGCCAAAAATAAATCTCTGCGTCAAAGGCCAGCTGGGTTGCTCTATCCCTTGCCGGTGGCAGATAGGCCCTGGGAGATGGTCGGGATGGACTTTGTTGTGGGTTTACCCAAGTCTCGCGGCTGTACCATCATTTGGGTCATCACCGATCATTTCTCAAAAATGGTGCATTTGGTGCCGCTACCACGGTTACCTTCTGCACGGGCCTTGGCAGCGTTGTTCATTAAACACATCTTCCGCCTACATGGTATGCCTGACAAAATTGTCAGTGACCGGGGTCCCCAGTTTGCGTCTCGGTTCTGGAGAGAGCATTGTCGTCTTCTCAGTATTGAGTTGAATCTCCCTTCCGCTTATCATCCCGAGACGAATGGGTTGGTAGAGAGGGCCAACCAGACCTTGGTCACATACCTGCGACATTTTGTTTCAGCCAGGCAGGATGACTGGGCATCCTTGCTATAATGGGCAGAGTTTGCACTGAACAACGCCGTAGCCGACTCCACTGGACAAACCCCATTCCTCCTCAACTATGGTCAGCATCCACGGGTACCTGTGCCTATGCCCGTGTCTTCCGCCGACTCCAGGGTGGCAGACTGGGCTGTGGAGGCACGGGATATTTGGGACCGCACTCAGGATGCCATTCGGGCCTCTAAGGAGAGAATGAGGTCCTCCGCCGATGCTCATCGGCGCCCCGCTCCGACCTTTGCTCCTGGCGACTTGGTGTGGCTCTCCGCCCGTAACATCAGGCTGCGAGTTGAGTCCACTAAATATGCTCCTCGCTACTTGGGTCCATTCAAGGTCCTCGAGCAGGTTAATCCTGTGGTCTATCGTTTGCCCCTTCCGCCACGCCTGGGTATCACCGACACCTTTCATGTGTCCCTCTTGAAACCCGTGTACATGTCCCGGTTTTCCGAGTCATCTGCTGGGACATCGGGTTCGTCTACGGACGATTATGAGGTGAACGCTATTTTGGGGTTCAAGGTGGTACGTGGCAAAAAATTTTATTTGGTAGACTGGAAGGGTTATGGCCCCGAGGACAGGTCCTGGGAGCCTGTTGAGCACATTCGGGCCCCGCAGCTCATTGCTGCCTTCGAACGTAGCGAGGCCCAAGGAGGGGGGGGCCCTAGGAGGGGGGGAAATGTTAGGAGTCGAGTTTCCTCTGCTGCACAGGGGGAATCTCGATCCGTCTCCGCTGCGGTCTCCCATTCTTCTCCAGCCGCAGTGGAGTCTGCTCAGCAGGGACATCGATCCCAGCGTCTCGCTCAGTCTGACTCTGTGCGAAGAGTTACTGCTGCTTTTCCTGCTTCTGCCATTGAAGCCAGTGCTGGGCAGCGGCGAGTGGACGTTTCTGGATCTAAGTCCTGCTTTTCTCTGTCTGAGCATGCCCAGGGCAGGATCTCCCGTTGGAGATCGAGGGTCACATGCTCAGGTACTGCAGCACATCCCATTGGTCCTTTTGGCAGGTCCTGAAAGGGCAAAACTTCTGTAGCTGTTTCCTGTGCTGCAGCTATATAAACTGCGCATGACCGCACGGCCATGCGCTAGTATTGTCTTGTAAATATGTGTGTGTGTTGTGAGTGAAAGTCGCTCTTTAAATAACCCTCCCTATTGAATGATTGTTCGCGCAAGGTGTATGTTTGCTATCTAGCGCCCGACTTATCCAACAGCACGTAACACACATTACAGCTACCAGTTGCTGTGTTCGCCTGTACGGCGCCGTGCGCTTGCTCTGCGCTTTCCTGACCCAAGCCTGGGTGGTTAGTGGCGTCCGTCAGTGCGGCACCGCACGCACTCTTGTGCCTTTATATTATTATTTAGTTTCCTTACACACCCAGTTGCGGTGTTGTGCCAGCAAGTGTCTAATCGGACTTCAATCCTAGTTGGGGTTGAGTTCGCTGACTACTTGCTCGCGCTCTATGTGCGGTACCGCGGTCCTGTGACGCAGCAGGATCGCTTCCTTAACGCAGGGTGAAGTTAACCCTTGCGTGTATACTTATAGTACCGCCATATAGTCCGTCTTACTAGCAGCAGGGTTTTTACCTGCACGGTGGACCTCGGACTGCGAACGCACCTAGTTCCATTTCATCTTGTACTTGGTGCGTTCCGCCAGTCCTTAACAATGTATTTCATCAACAGCCCTCTGAAACTTTGTATGGAGGACGAGTCAGAGGAGCAGACAAAGTAGAAGATGATGACCTACAAAAATACGTGGTTAAAAAAAATTATGAATTTATAAGCTGGTGGCGAAACGCGCGTCGGGGTGGGAGGACGCCGAACAGATACACGGCATCTACATTATAGGTAATATCATTATTCAGGATTTATTTCTGGGACTAGTATTTGACTTGCCTAAGGTAACGCTGATACTGTGATTTGCATCAGTCCCTCATTTTTACTGTTAGGTACAGGGACGTTATATTTATATTATATCGGTTCATTGCATTATATTATTAACCCTACATGGTTAATGTCATATCTATGTGCCTTACATAATTATATCTTTAAGGGATATTATTGCCATTGCATTTTTAGTCCCAGGTCTAATTGATATACTGTATGTTAATCAGACAGCATTCAGTATTGTTAAATTTGCTTAGGATATCTGTGGTGCCTCATAAACTTCATCTTATAGGCATAGCCGTGTTATTGTGTATGCATTATTACTGCTACTGTAGAATATCCCTCGTTTCATTAACTTCAGCTTACTATTTGGTGTTTTCCTCTGTTCGGTGTCCCTTGACAGTAATTTTGCTTTTTAATTGGTTTTATGTATGACTAAATAAAAGTTTTTTTTTTATCCTTATTGCATTCGGGATCTCTTCATATTTCCATGAGTGTTATGCAAGATGGGAATTTTGTGATATTGTGAGTAGAAGTGCCCCTCTTACTTTCTGGACACAGTGGTTGATAAAGTGGTGTATAAATAGAATCCATTGAGGCTAAAGGGAAAATGCTTAAGCCCCAAAAAATCTGTTCTGAATGGCTGAAGAGGCCTGAAGAAGTAATAACGAAACGTGCGTTGGGGCGGCAGTTTTATACAGACAAGAGATAACCACATGTAAGTAATCCCAGGTTACAAAGCCGTTAAGGACTGATTTTTTGCACTTAAGCTTTTGCACTTTAGTCTCAATGCCTCAATGGATTCCAATTATACGCCACTTTGCAAAGTTTATTATTAGGAATTTTTCCTGTTGCTATTAGCTTGATTGAGCAAGTGTTTGTCCTGATGAAGAGGTCCTGCGTGACCTCGAAACGTGTAGACTTTTAACCTGTTCCAATAAATGTTTTTATCCTAAGGATATGCCATCTCAGCAGCGCATAAGTGATACCTCCGTTCGTGTTTCTCTGATTCCTGTGGTTGTCCTCTTGACCGGTACATGCCGTTTGTGTCTTGCCATTTAGCAACTCAGCAAGGTTATTATTATTATTATTATTTATTGTTATAGCGGCATTTATTCCATGGCGCTTTACATGTGAGGAGGAGTAATAAAAACAAGTACAATAATCTTAAACAATACAAGTCACAACTGGTACAGGAGGAGAGAGGACCCTGCCCGCGAGGGCTCACAATCTACAAGGGATGGGTGAGAATACAGTAGGTGAGGGTAGAGCTGGTCATGCAGCGGTTTGGTCGATCGGTGGTTACTGCAGGTTGTAGGCTTGTCGGAAGAGGTGTGTCTTCAGGTTCTTTTTGAAGGTTTCGTTGGTAGGCGAGAGTCTGATATGTTGGGGTAGAGAGTTCCAGAGTATGGGGGAAGCACGGGAGAAATCTTGTATGCGATTGTGGGAAGAGGAGATAAAAGGGGAGTAGAGAAGGAGATCTTGTGAGGATCGGAGGTTGCGTGTAGGTAAGTACCGGGAGAAGGTGAGTTTATCTCCCCTTTTCCCTTATACCCCATTGTCATTGGATAAGACCCTGTTGCGATTTTTCTTTCCCAGTTTTTTCAAATTTCTAACATCTAACATTTGAATTCTTTATTCTTTTCCAGTACTTGTCACACGGATGGCGCACACGGACACGGACATACGTATTCCACATGGATGGTGCCACATAGGCACACGGATTCGGACCTCACCGGTAATGGTTTTTCCCAGTACCAGAAATATCAGGACGTGTAACACAGGATTTTCTGGTTGATATTCCTGTAATCAGCTTTTATTGCAGTGTTCTGGTTTATGTTTTATTGCACGTCATGTAAAAAAACGTTAATCTGGACATAGTTATCTGGAGTGGCACTGGAAACTAAATGCTAAAGAAATTAATCATTCATTCTTGCGGTAAAATTAAAAACTAAGAGACTGAAATGATACCTGGGTGTAGGTTCTATGTAATTAAGTCTATTTTATTACTGTTTCATTTGACTGTCATTTTTATTTTTCAGGAATTTTCTCTTTTATTATTAGGTCAGAAAACGCCCTTCTTGGGTTAGAACTGGCAACTTTTGGGTATCAGTAATTTTAGGAATGTGGTTTTACAACCCTGTCTGCTACACTGAACACATTTTTTGATTATTTAAAAAAAAATTTTAATTAATTATTATTTCCATTTCTGTGGATGATAATATGATATGTGTCAGAATATTCTGGGTGGAAATATTCTGTTCTGGTCAAGAGAAAGTGGAGATGACTTTTTAAGGAAATCAGGGAAGACATTAAAGTGCACTTTGAAGTGTCACAATATATTTTTTTGTTCGTGAATTATAAAGAGGCAATGACCCTCAAAATTACAGCATATAAAGAGGACCTGTCACCAGGTGAAAAGTGACCACTTTTTTGCTCCTATTTTATTCCCACTTTTCCCATTCCCATGCCTCTTTGTTTTTTAAAAAAAAAATCTGCTGTACCATTCAAGAGAAAGGGGACTTTTTATTTAGGGCTAATTTGTAATGAAGTTTACTAAGGAGGTGTGTGAAAATTCAGAGCAACCTAGAGACACGCCCCTGAGGATTCTGTGAGCCACGCCTCCTTTGTAAAGACCATGTAAAAATTCAGAGCAACCTAGAGACACGCCCCTGAGGATTCTGTGAGCCACGCATCCTTTGTAAAGACCATGTAAAAATTCAGAGCAACCTAGAGACACGCCCCTGAGGATTCTGTGAGCCACGCCTCCTTTGTAAAGACGATAAAAATGATCACTACATAGAAAGCCTCATATCTCTGGAACTGTATGGTGAATAAAAAAAAATATTAGATACTCAGGGGAGCAGCGGGAATAAAATGAAGGCAAAAATTGTTCACTTTTTTTTACCTGCTAACAGGTCATCTTTAAATCACGAATAGTGTCTATCATTTTCTTCATCACACATCATACATTCTAGACCCAAGAGCAGACCCCATCAACAAATCCCCAAAAGAAAATACCAGATCCCTTAAATACAGACACAGACCAGCCTTTCTAAATATACACCACTGACCGTAATTAAAAAAATAGAAATACAACCCCTAAGACCAGCTTGAAATCAACTAGTATGTGATTGACTTCCTGGAATTCTATGGGCATCAAAGTGTCCATCGCCTTAATTAAAAAGTGAATTTACATATGGGATTGCTTGTGCTTTGACCTCCCGTTCTTTGGTCACCTGACCTCCGAGGACGGTCATTGGTCATCCAATGATGCGCTGTTTTTAGTCACTTGACCACTGCAGCCAACAGTAGGACTCAACAGTCAGGTGACTGAAGAACTGAAGACCACCATTTCTTCCTATTCCGGTTTTATTTTTATCCCCTCGGTTTATTATCTTCTAAGGTTTAGCGAGATCTCCGAGCAAAATAAATTCCTTTTACCGGCAATTTGATTCGCAACAAATAAATTTGATGCAAATTTTCAGTGTGGTCGAATCCAATTAGATTGGCTCTGATAAACAGTAGACAGAGGCAGGGGAACTTCGAGCTGGTAGGAGTTGAGAAAGATTCATTTTGTACCTAAAATACCCTATTAACCCTGCTGTTCTGTTGGTCAAAAATGACCGACTTTGAACTTCAATATTCTTTAAAATATTCAAGATGCGGCTCTGAAACCCGTGGCCGACCGACCCATCCTCATTTAAGTCAATCAACCACAAGTTTCAGAACCGCATCTTGAACACCCCAAAAAATACCAAAGTTCAAAATAGGTCTCCCCAGACCGAACAGAACAGCAGGGTTAAAACATTACAATTCAGTGGCTGATGATTTTAAAGGGGACCCATCATCCAGTCAAAAGTTACCAGTTTTTGCTCTTATGTTATTCAAGCTGCTCCCGAGTATTATTTTCATTTTTTTTTCTTGAAATCCACCATATGGTTTCAGAGATATAGGCCTTCTTATTCAGTGCTTTTTTTTTTAGTCTATAGTAAGGGGGCGTGGTTCACAGGATAATTATGCAGAGCGGCTTAAAGACACGCCCCAGAGGATCCTGTGAGCCACGCCCTATTGCTAAAGACCACAAAAAATGATTAGTGAATAAAAAAGACCGTATCGCTGGATTTTAAAAATAGAAAAAAACGAGGAGGAGTGGGAATGAAATAAGAACAAAAACTCGACATTTTGACCTTGTAACTGGTCTTCTTTAAGATATATATATATATATATATATATATATATATATATGAAATTGTTTTTTTTGCTGAAAAAGCAGTTTTTATTTTGTGTTTATATATATATATATATATATATATAT
The DNA here is from genome assembly GCF_032444005.1 of Ranitomeya imitator. Lineage (NCBI taxonomy): Eukaryota > Metazoa > Chordata > Amphibia > Anura > Dendrobatidae > Ranitomeya > Ranitomeya imitator. The sequence continues at coordinate 34,980,093 of NC_091284.1, forward strand.
ATATATATATATATATATATATATACACTGTACCTAAAAAAGGAAAAATTAGTGGGACTATTCCCCGTACTTTACTTTCTTATTTTCTTATTTCTCTGAATTTTACAGTGTTAGTAAACCTGCTGCTTTTTTCCAAAAACAGCACCCCCATCCATCTACAGGTCATTTGTGGTATTGCAGCTCAGCCCTTCTCACTTTAATGGAGCTGAGCTTGTAACACTATACTCCTCCAGGAAGAAAGCAGCTATGGTTTTACGTTTCCATACTGTGAGCCGAAGGCTGCAAAACGTAATGTTTCCTATAAATTCTATTATGCACGTGGTACAATTAAAATGCAATTTCCTAAGCTGCAAAATAACTAAAAAAAAAATCCAGTGGCCGCGATTACAAGTTTGTTATCAACACCTATGTGTCCTCTGTGTCGGGAGAACAATGTTACAACACGCTCTTATGTATAAGGGTAATTGCAGCTTTATGACGCTATAAATAAATGTTTTCCAGTGGAAGCAACTTGTGCTGAATATACATGAGCTTCACTCATGTTCTTGTTTTTTCTGGGAATTGAATCCTGTTTTCCAAGCACCTGGTGAAAGTGGTTGTTGATCCCATGTGTGCCAGGGTGATGTGCCAAGGTACACCCAGACGCTCTGCAACCAAACCCAACATTATATACATTGCTCTTCGTTTTCATATCTCATAAAATCTAAGATAATTAATCAAGTTGTGGTATCGAATGCAAAACACAAACTATCAATCAGTGACAACTAATTGGCTGCAGTGATAACCCCAGGTGTGTTTTTAATGCTAGCACCATCGTGAAACCTTTTATAAATTAAATTAAAGTAGTATATCACCCCCTTAATGCCTTCCGGCTCTATGATATTTATCCAGAGCTGAGCCCAATCCATACGCGGCAGGCGCCAGACGTCTTATACAGCCAGCACCTGTGTATAGCACCAGCCACCGGAGCTAGATCCGATCAATATTCATCCACATTCCTCCAAAAAAATGAAATCAAAACTTTATGTCACCCAAAATGCTACCAATAAAAACTACTTCTCGGCATCTAAAACGCAAGCTGTCCTACAGCACCATTGACAGAAAAATAAAAAAAAGTTTACAGGTCTCAGGAAAGGGCAACACTTTTTTTTATCTTTACAAAAGTTCTGGTTTCTGATTTCTTTTAATCTATTAGAATAATAATAATAATAAAAAATCTACAGAACTTGATACAGCTGTAATCGGACTGACCTGGAGAATTGTGTTTCAATTTTACCAATAAATGAATGGTCCTCAATGTACACTGGGTCTCTAGAATTAACTATTATAATTTCCTTCCTCCAATGCCAGAGTGTGTGGAAATCGGCGAAGGCATTCGTCTGCATGGGAGGAAGCTTTTGGTGGCAGAATCCTTCTTCTATTGCTTTAGCTGCAGTCTTGTCCCAAGACTTAAAGCAAGACTGTCCCCCCCAAAAAAAAAAACCTCAAATTGAATGACTTTTATGGTTATTTAGCTCCAACAAAAATTGTAGTTTATCACATATGCTAAAAAGAGGTCTCCAATGCAACTTTAGCACGGTCAAGAGATCATCACTGCACCATTCCGCTCCATCAATTAGCATCCTCCACTCCTCCCCTTAGCTTGATTGACAGTGCTTGCTTTGAGCGCTACCTGAATTGAATCCCTTGCCATGGTCAGCCTCAGACAATTCAAGAGCCCAGGAGCACAGTGTTTGCGCCCTGGTATACCTCTCTCCTGTCTGCAGTGGCCACCCACTACTGTGTGATTCTTGGTGCTGAAGACAGGAAAGAGGGATGAGACCATGCCTGCACTTAACTTGGTGTTCTCCATGAGGTCCTGTAGTGTTAGTTTGGCAAGGGGTTCAATTCAGGCAGAGCTCAAAGCGAGCGCTGTCAATCAAGCTAAGAGAGAGTGTGAAGGATGCCAACTGAGTGGGCAGAACGATATGCTGAGCCCTTCTTCACACCAAGGGTGCACCAAGAGCTCCTAATTAGCATATGTAATAAATCTACATAGCAGATGTGATTTTTATATGGGCAAAATCCCTTATAGAACTGTCGAACCGGTTTAATTTGAGTTTTAGGGTTGAAAGATTTTATTTAAAGAGATTGCCCACCCATGAATTTGAAAAAAACAAACAAACATTTAGAATGCTATAAAGTAATAACATAAAATATATTCCCATCCACCTGCCATCAATATGTTAGCAGTCAAGTGTCCATCTGTACCAAGCCGGAGGTACAGTGCCAATTTCTGCATATCCTGTACCATCTGAACATTTGACCGCTGCAGCCTGTTTCTAAACGTAGAAGTCACATTTCGGTCTTACCAAAAAAAAGAGACAGGAGACTAGTGGGGGCTACAGACAGCTGTCACGGTGTGACTGTGGAATAGCAAATGGGCAATCCCTACCTCCATGATTACCCCTGATGGTGGGGATGCCTGGGTCTTGTTCCTCACTTTGCTTCTCAATTGCACTAATCTGTTACGCTTTTTGGGGTGAATATAAACAAGATATAGAGGTCAACACAGAAGCACATTCACACCGTGCTTTCACAGGGAAAAACACCAAGGCACTAAAGTGTAGAGCCCGTAGGAAACAAAGTAACATAGAGGCAACAAAGTAACATAAAGATACCAAGGGAAAAAGAAAGGCTTCACCAAACATCCTTCACAACAACTTCACAACAACTTTGTAATAACCACTAGTTAACCAAGCTATGTCCACCTTTCGAAACCAAGATAGACTAACAATAGCTGGCATTACCTGCATAGCAAAGCCAGCATATATAGAAGGAGAGCAGACATGATTGGCACTCACACCATGTGACTAAAGGAGATTAACAACCATGTGACTAAAGGAGATTAACAACCCTGGCCCAAGAAAGATTGAACTCTTGCTAACCTGCCCAGGAGCTGCAGCTTTTTGAGTTGACACCCGAGTCACCCTGAACTGATCATAGCTTACAAAGCAGTTAGAAGGAATAGTGTAAAGGTACCTTCACACTAAACGACGCTGCAGCGATCCAGACAACGATCCGGATCGCTGCAGCGTCGCTGTTTGGTCGCTGGAGAGCTGTCACACAGACCACTCTCCAGCGACCAACGATGCCGGTAACCAGGGTAAACATCGGATTACTAAGCGCAGGGCCGCGCTTAGTAACCCGATGTTTACCCTGGTTACCATCGTAAAAGTAAAAAAAACAAACACTTCATACTTACCTTCTGCTGTCTGTCCCCGGCGCTGTGCTTCTCTGTACTGGCTGTGAGCACAGCGGCCGGAAAGCAGAGCGGTGACGTCACCGCTCTGCTTTCCGACCGCTGTGCTCACAGTGAGTGCAGGAAAGCAGAGCGCCGGAGGACAGACAGCGGAAGGTAAGTATGAAGCGTTTGTTTTTTTTACTTTTAGGATGGTAACCAGGGTAAACATCGGGTTACTAAGCGCGGCCCTGCGCTTAGTAACCCGATGTTTACCCTGGTTACCAGCGAAGACATCGCTGAATCAGCGTCACACATGCTGATTCAGCGATGTCAGCGGGAGAGCCAGCGACCAAATAAAGTTTTGGCCCTCTAGCCCCGACCAACGACATCACAGCAGGATTCTGATCGCTGCTGCATGTCAAACTGAACGATATCGCTAGCCAGGACGCTGCAACGTCACGGATCGCTAGCGATATCGTTTAGTGTGAAGGTACCTTAAGAATCTGAGGATTGCACAAACCCTAATGCCTCCATGACAGTTGGAGATATTTGCCAAAACTCTCTTGTGATAATGCCCAAGTCCTCTCCTCATGACCATAACCCGGCCAATGAACTAAATACTGCAAAGAAAGGTGAATGAATCAAGAATCGACAATTAGGCCGGGGTCACACTAGACCGTAATACGGACGAGTGCAATGCGATAAAAAATCGCATAGCACTCGTCCCAATGTTAATCTATGGGGCAGCTCCCATCATCCGATATTTTCTCGGCCGTATTCAGGATCCGAGTGAAATCGCAGCATGCTGCGATTGTCAGCGTTTCTCGGCCGAGAATCGCCAATGAAAGTCTATGGGGGTGAGAAAAAATAGCACAGCACACGGACCATCAGTGTGACTTGCGAGAAATTCTCAGGCATTGGGCAGGTGACAGGAAAGGCTCAGCCATTATTTGCTCATTTTGCAAGTGTGTGAGAAAATCTCACCATACGGATGCCATACGGATGTCACACGGATCATTTGATGCGAGAAAATCGCATCCTCGCACTGCACACGGATCACTGTTTTGGGAACATTTGTGCGATTCTCGTCCGTCAAAAACGGACCGTGTTTTTATACGTTGTGTGTGACCCCGGCCTTATGGAAACTCTAAGCACTCATTGACTAGGACTGGAGGCAGTGGTAAGTGAAGAGAAGTTTCAGAGGTCACAATTTTTTTTTTTTTAAAAGAGACCTGTGAAAAACATGAATGATAAATGACGTAGGTAATGCCAGACTAAAAGCAACATTATTAATGGCCACCATAACTTTATAAGGCCCAACAAAACAGGATCCTAACTTCAACAAAGGTACTCTAAGTTTAATGCTCTTGATAGACAACCACATCAGACCACCCACACACAGGTCCAGACCCAGCACAAGTTTACAATCAGCCGACCGTTTATATTTGCAACTCATGTTATATAATTGTCGATAAATGCTCTCCAATGTAGATGAAAATGAAGAAACAAACTGATCTTCCCCAGATTCTCCAGACGGATACACTTCTCGCAAAGAACAGAACTGAGGATGCTGACGATAGACATAGAAAAAGGGTGATACCCCAGGAGATTCACGACGACTATTATTAATGGCAAATTCCACAAGAGGAAGAAAAGAGGACCACTCTTTACTTACTGCTCCAGATTCTGATTTACACGTTTCGGTTGCCCATTAGACTAAGGGTGAAATGCTATAGAATGAGATAGCGTAATCCCTAGCTAAGAACAAAATGCTCTCCAGAATTTAGCAATAAATTGAGTTCCTCTATCAGAGACGATATTAGAAGGAACACCATGGAGTTTAACAATCTCCTTAACCAAAACCAGAGCCAAAGTTTTGGTGTTTGGTAAAGACGGCAAGTTGATAAAATGAGTCATTTTAGAAAACCTATCGACAATCACCAAAATTGCCATATTACCAGAAGAGGAGGGCAAATCAGTTGTAAAATCCATATAAATGTCTATCCATGGTTGACTGGGAATACTCAAAGGCCGCAAACATCCAGAAAGACAAGAATGAGATGCCTTGAACGTGCACAGGTGGCATAGGGAGAAACATAGGTTTTTACATCACCCTGAATTTTAGGACACCCAAAGCGACATAATATGAGATCAAGCATTCCTTTAACCCCAGAATGACCAGTGAGTACTGAGGCATGATGTTCCTCCAAGACTTTAAGACAAAGATTCAGGGTAACAAGTAATTTGTCCATCGGAACCCCAGAAGGCACGCCATATTGAGCCTTTGCGATCTCAGACTCAAAATCAGTACAAAGCGCGGACACAACCACTCCTTTCTGAAGGATAGGAACAGGTTCTTCATAGGTTTCGCACAAAAAGGAAAAAAGAGGCATGAATCGCACCTCCAAAAATCATAAGTTGATCTAAAGCCACTAGGCAAAAATTTATATAACTGAATGTGAGGTTTTCAGTTTAACATTCTGATCAGACTGTATGAAGCCCACTGCCACGTCACGGCAAACCTCGTAGTGGGTCCTACCGCCCTAACGGAGCGGAGCCGTATGGTGACCACCGCCACAGCGGCAATGCACCAGCAGGGCGGATGGCATGTTGCTCCACAGCACCCATGCTGCGAGACTGAGCCCCCATGACTCCAGACCGCGCCACCCCACCAGCACAAAGCCACAGCAACAATGGCCGCTACGCAGCACCAGCACCAAAATGAAAGGAGCACTGAAACTCACCTTCCTCCAGCTCTTCAGTTTGAGCCAAAATGGGATAGACCCCTTACTTTGCAGTCTCCTGCCAATTAAAATCACCTGTGCCAAATGGGAGGAGTGCTGGTCCAAGAAAGAGACTAGAACATGCTTTGCACAAAAAGGAAAAAAGAGGCATGAACCGCACCTCCAAAAGGACCCACTACGTGGCAGTGGGCTTCATACAGTCTGATCAGAATGTTAAACTGAAAACCTCATATTCAGTTATATAAATTTTTGCCTAGCGGCTTTAGATCAACTTATGATTTTTGGAGGTGCGGTTCATGCCTTTTTTTTCCTTTTTTTTCCTTTACTTCATAGGTTTCACCTGCCAGGAAAACTCCCAGACAAAGCATCGGCCTTAATGTTTTTAGAACCAAGGCAAAAGGTCACAAAGAAATTAAACCTATAGAAAAACAACAAACAACGAGCTTGTCTCGGTGTAAGTCATTTTGGAGACTCAAGGTAGACGAGATTCTTATGGTCTGTAATCACAGTAACAGTGTGGATAATTCCCTCCAAAAATGCCGCCACTCCTCAATCGCTAGTTTGATCGCGAGTAATTCACTATTACCAATATCATAATTGCGTTTAGCCGACAAGAGTTTCTTAGAGAAAAAGGCGCATGGACACAGATTACCAAGAGACAGACCTTGAGATAATATCGCTCCCACACCCACCTCAGATGCAGGATCCATCCGAAAACCAATGTTATGTGACTTCTGCTGCAGAAAAGGACGTTCCTGTTCAGCGAATACACACTTCTTGAGTTCAGCATACAATCTATTCTCTCTGAGAATTCGCAGTAGCTGCCTGACATGTTCAACATGAGACTCGTAATCACATGAGTATTTAAGAATGTCATCTAAGTAAATAATTACAAACCTCCCTAAAAGATTTGAAAAAACATCATTAACGAAATGTTGGAATACTGCAGGTGTGTTGTTAAGGTATCACAAGGTTTTCGAAGTGCCCCTCTGGTGTTTTAAAGGCCATTTTCTACTCAACCCCCTCTTTGACGTGGATCAGATTATAGGCACCGGGAAGCTGATTTAAAAGGTCAGGAATGAGTGGAAGACGATACGAGTCCCAAACTGTTATTTGATTGAGTTCCCGAAAATTCCAGGCACGGCCGTAATCCACCATCCTGCTTTTGACAAAGAACTCCGCTAGTATAGACGAGGAAGACGGCCTAATGTGACCCTCAAACAAATTGTAAAGTTTGCACTTGGGCAATTTTGCTCAAGGAATCAACCTTACGGGCCTATAGGCGGCAACTCCTGACATTCTTTCTCCAAGAATATATCACTGAAATCAGAGCGAGGACCAGGAAGGCTTGTGGTAAACCAAGAAATACAGGTTTCTAAACAGAAGTCCTTACAATACGTGCTCCATTTAGTCATCTCTTCAGTTTGACAATCACCAGTGAGATTATGTAAGGCTAATCAAGGAAACCCCAACACTACTTTCGCATGAAGACCCCCTAAGGACATAACATGATATGCTCCAGCACATGTACTCACTTAGGAAAAACTCCCATGGTAGATGGACCTCTACACCATCTCCATGGCCCCTAACACTCGCATGTCACAATTGCTTTGACAAGCTTTACAGCATACATGTACTAAACTTTTATTATTAACATTTACTTATTCCATCTTTTGCTCATCTTGTTTTAAGGGCAAGTTTAGTTTAGACAGGACTGTTTCTTTAACTACTCTCAACTTTCCTAGCTGACCCGTGATATAATTAGTGACCATGTATGCATAACACTATGCCCAGCAGAAACACATGTTCTTTCTTCATCGAGGTGGTAAATAATTGGTAACCTTTAGTAACTAATGTCCAGTCAGGCTTGTCAGAATGCTAATTAATGATATAACATGGTCAAACTTCTACCAGGTATTTCAAACACAAAGCCAAGCTTCAATATATCCATGGCAAGATTTCAGTGTCTCCTAACATTGTCTCTAAATAATCTGGGGCAAGGCAAAGTACGTTGTGTGCACCATCTTGCATTTATCACCTAGGTTTTATGCCCTATTAGCCACCCCTTAGCTACACCCTTACAGGGAACCATAGCCCACCTGATTCGCTTGAATAGAGGCATGCTACAATTCTCTGCCCAATGGTGCAACATTAACGTACCACCAGCGAAACAACCCCTTCATTCTCAAGACTAGTGGGGGACCCAGAAGTTATATATTCGTTAGTCATAAAGTGATGGCAAATCCCATTAATCACTTTTTAAGAAGGAGATGTCTGATTTAAAGGACCCTTCTTCCAAAACCCTATTAGAACAGCCAAATTATTAGAGTTCCTTGCCCTGGATGATGGTTCCTCAACAGCCAGAGCTGTGAACCATTAAAAAGAGCCACTTTTTCTCAGGAGCACCTATCATGATGACCTTATTATACATAAAAAGGCCATCAAATTGAATAAAAACTGTGTAATTCTTCATTTCCCCTGTGGTGCCAATGCAAAGAAGGCAAAACTTGCTTCCAGGTTCCTCTAATGCAGTGTTCCCCAAATTTGGTCCTCAAGAGCCACCAACAGGTCATGTTTTCAGGATTTCCTTAGTATTGCTCAGGTGAGAATTCCATCATCTAGACAGGCAACAATTCCATGACCTGGGCCATACTAAGGAAATCCGGAAAACACGACCTGTTGGTGGCTCTTGAGGACTGGAGTTGGGGAACACTGCTCTAATGACTACAGCAAATTTTTGATTGTCCCAATAAAGGGACACCTTTTAGCAGTTCAAAATGGACAATCCCTTTATAAAGAGTAGACTCACTCAAAGAGTTAATGAATCATATATTGGGTGGAGACTGGAATTAATTGGCTCATCGAAGTACCATGAGGATCACCTGGTGGCCCAAGCCCAGCCTCAAATATGGAGACAATCACTTGGCACCAGGGATTGGGTTGACGAAACTAATTGTGTAAAAGATATGTGTTCAGTACCCATGAAGGCTATTGAATGGGCCATTTCGTCTGAAGGTCCCCAATTTGACGCTGGTAGAGAGTACTTGTGTGACCTCCTAACTAATGAGCTTGTTAATATAGTAAGACAGGAGCCATATTGTTATTTATATGTTAGTACATGTTCAACCGGTTAAAAGAAATACCCTCTGGGCAAAGTCGTTCGCAAGAGCGATTTTAATGTTACTAAATGCCTTCTCCGTTTTCCAAGATTCCTCTGAAGTCGCTCAAGGTCACCCGTCGAGTTTGTTTACCTGCCAGATTGTTAACATTTAAACAGGGATGTTGAGCAATGTGAGCGAGGGTATTGTTACCGGACGATGGCTTCGGTTATTGATCTCGGTGCGTCCTACGCTGTAACCCGCAATATTATATTAACTCCTTTAATTGGATTGGCGCTCTAAACTCCGGGAGTCAGGTCCTGCCAAGGTCTGAGAATCATTAGCCAAAACTTCTAAGAAAACAAAAGCATATTAAACCAGGAGTACATTAATTTCCCTAATCTCCACGCTTATGTAACAATGTATTGATTTACTGTTTAAGTTCGGTCAAACCTGTTACATTCCTCATTGAAAAATATCAAATCTAATAGGCAGTCGGATGCAGGGGGAGGTTATTTAACATTTTTCAAAAAAAAATTCTCAGAAATAAAAAATAGAAAAATCTTAAGAAAAACAGTTAACAATAAAAATAGTAATAATAATAATAATAATAATAATAATAATAATATATATTAATATATATATAATATTATATTAAATATTATTAAATATATTAAGTGTTATTTATTAAATATTATGAAATATATGAAAAATATCAAATCTAATAGGTAGTCGGATGCAGGGGGAGGTTATTTAACATTTTTCAAAAAAATTCTCAGAAATAAAAAATAGAAAAATCTTAAGAAAAACAGTTAACAATAAAAATAGTAATAATAATAATAATAATAATAATAATATATATTTATATATATATAATATTATATTAAATATTATTAAATATATTAAGTGTTATGTATTAAATATTATGAAATATATGAAAAATATCAAATCTAATAGGTAGTCGGATGCAGGGGGAGGTTATTTAACATATTTCAAAAAAATTCTCAGAAATAAAAAATAGAAAAATCTTAAGAAAAACAGTTAACAATAAAAATAGCAATAATAATGATAATAATAAAAATAATATAAATATATATATATAATATTATATTAAATATTATTCAATATATTAAGTATGATGTATTAAATATTATTAAATATATTAATTATATATATATATATATTTATAATATTAATATATAGTATATTAATATATTAATTATTAATTAATAATTAAATAATTAATATAAATAACAACAAGCATTATTATTATTATATAAATATATTATTATATTAATATATTATAATATACATACTATATAATATTTTTATTATTAGTTACTATTTTATTCCTAAAAAATTTTTTTAAAAGTTCTAATACAAAATCTCTCCATGATTGCTGATGTAGGAGCTGTGCGTTTTGCTCTCAGCTAGTCAGTTGCCTGCTGCTCCTTCTCCCCTCTCACAGCACGCTGTGACACTCACACTTAGACCTCATTCCAACAATGAACCACATATTCTGACAAAATACGCATAAAAAAAATGTCCGTCTAGAACCTCTCACCTCCCTTACCACCATCCTGTGGTGATACACATCCTTCCGAACCTCTGAGATTTGGCGATCAATATTGATCATGGCATCAACAAAGGGAAGGGGATAAGTGACCCCAATCATTGTGATTGATGGTGCTACTAACTTTAGGTAAGACTGACACAAATTGCATTTTTAGAAGCATCTATATACCCAGAAGGAAACCTAAGGAATATTTCATCAGAAAATATCTTTTAAATCAGGTTCTTGTGCCCCGTGTATTTTTGCTTAATTTTTGTTAGTTTACATTTTTCATATTACAATCTTTATTAAAGTTTAAAAAAAACACTAAATTAGTAATCTTGCAATTTTCACAATGACCACTTAGATAATTTTTTTTCATAGAGGTCACTTTTTTTCATAGATTCATAATCCCTATCCTTTCAGGAAGAGTTTTCAGCAGGCTCCTTATCATCAGAAGCAGGATTACAATGACAGGTAACAGCTAATATGCCAAAAATCCACCAATCACAAGAGGTTATTTTGCAGCTCTCCTTTCCTTCATAATGACCGATGCACATGTACATTAGATGCATCAATACAAGAGTTAGACCGGGGTCACACTAGAGAGAAATACGGACGTATGAGAGGCGCAAAAACTACGCATTGCACTCGGACCAATGTTTCTCTATGGGGCAGCTTCCATCAGCCGTATATTTCTCTGCCGTATTTTACGGGCTGAGAAATTTGCAGCATGCTGCGATTGTCAGTGTATTCTGAGAAAAAATACGCCAATGCAAGTCTATGGGGGCGAGAAAAATACGGATTACACACGGGTCACACCTGTGACTTGTGAGAAATACGCAGCGGTGTCCTATAGAAAAGCCGGCAATTCAGTGCGGTGTACAGTAAAATCACACTGACAGGTTAGAATAGAATAGCTAAGATAAATGCCTACACATAGTATAGGTATATATATATATATATATATATATATATATACATGAGGGGGCGGAGCTTCGGTGACATCACCGCTAGTCACTAAAGCTCCGCCCCTTGCTTTTCACTCATTCCCCAGTCTTTTACAGCCAGGAGTGGCTGCATTAGCAGCGCTCCTGGCTGTAAATGTATTTAACCCCTTGAGATGGATTTACAGGGTGGGACTTGACTGTACAGCGGACAGGTATGGGAAATTGTTGCTTTTTTTTTTACAGGAAAACGAGGGTCTTCAGTTGGATTGAGCGTACAATCAACATATTAAAAACCTGTGTGCTTCTTTCTTTCAGTAAAATACTTTATTCTTAATGTGTGTGTATTTTAACCCTTTCCTACTATTGGATTAATAATGGATAGGTGTCTTATTGACACCTCTCCATTATTAACCAGGCTTAATGTCACCTTACAACAGCAAGGTGACATAAACCCCTTATTACCCCATATGCCAATGCCACAGGGCAATGGGAAGAGAGAGGCTAAGTGCTGGAAAAGGCGCATCTCACCCTTAAATTTAACACCTAGAGCTCCCAAATTTTGCACACAAACACTACTAACATTATTAGTGAGGGATATATAAAAATTTCATGGATATGAAATGGTTTACAGTATGTAAACCATGTCTTATATCCTGTCGGGTTCGGTAATTATTTAGCAAAAGCCGACAATTGAATTACCGGCTTTTATGCTATCTAGCTTTGTTTGAAATATAAATAAATATATATATATATATATATATATATATATATATATACTAGATGGTGGCCCGATTCTAACGCATCGGGTATTCTGGAATATGTATGTAGTTTATTTATGAAGATTATGAAGATTTAAGAATAATGCAGTGAATACAGAGGATTCGGCCGGCTGGGCGCAACAAATCAGCGAAGTGTGGTTAAAATCCCATGCCATTTCACGGCCGGACTGCGCCTGTCGCTGATTGGTCGCACCCGGTCGGGCGCGACCAATCAGTGAAGCCAGGGCCGGCTTCAGGTTTTTGAGGGCCCCGGGCGAAAGAGTCTCAGTGGGTCCCCCCTTTAACACATACCACGATTCATGATGCAGTTACAGCAGAGAAATATAGCACAGCCACGTAGCATATAACACAGCCCATGTAGTATACAACACAGCCCACGTAGCATATAACACAACCCATGCAGTATATAACACAGCCCATGTAGCATATAGCACAACCCATGCAGTACATAACACAGCCCACATAGCATATAGCACAGACACGTAGCATATAACACAGTCACATAGCATATAACACAGCCCACGTAGTATATAGCACAGCCACGTAGTATGTAACACAGCCACATAGTATATGGCACACCCATGTAGCATATAACACAGCCCACATAGTATATAGCACAGCCATGTAGTATACAGCACAGCCATTTAGTATATAGCACAGCCACATAGTATATAGCACAGCCACGTAGTATATAACAGCCCACGTAGCATATAACACAGCCCACATAGTATATAGCACAGCCACGTAGTATATAGCACAGCAACGTAGTATATAACACAGTCCACATGGTATATAACACAGCCCACGTAGTATATAGCACAGTCCACATAGTATATAGCACAGCCACATAGTACATAGCACAGCCCACGTAGTATATAACACAGCCCACATAGTATATAACACAGCCCATATAGTATATAGCACAGCCCACACAGTAAATAGCACAGCCCACACAGTATCTAGCACAGCCCACATAGTATATAACACAGCCCACATAGTATATAACCCAGCCCACGTAGTATATAGCACAGCCCATGTAGTATATAGCACAGCCCACGCAGTATATAACAGCCCACGTAGTATATACCACAGCCACATAGTATATAGCAGTGTGGGCACCATATCCCTGTTAAAATAAGAATTAAAATAAAAAATAGTTATATACTCATCTTCCGGCTGCCCCCAGATCCAGCCCAGGCCTTTAGTGATGCTCCCGTCAGGTCAGTTCCCAGTGATGCTTTGCGGCAATAACCCGTGATGATGTAGCGGTCTCACGAGACCACTACATCATCTGGGGTCATTACCACAAAGCATTACCGGGACCGGAGCATCGCGAGGAGCAGGAAAAGCAGCCGAGGACGCCGGAAAGTAAGAATATCATGATTTTTTTAATTATTATTTTTAACATTATATAATTTAACTATTGATGCTGCATAGGCAGAGAGAGAGAGAGAGATTCTCCTGCCTTGAAAATCCTTCCAGGCATGCTCAGAGGGAAAAAACGTGATACGTCGCTGGATTCCTGTGTGTGACAGTCAGCGACGGATCCTGCGTCCATAGGCTTCCATTATAGCCGATGACGGACAGCGCAGGATCCGTCGCTGACCGATTTTCTGACATGCAGAAAAAAACGTTCCTCTGAACGTTTTCTCTCCACGACGGACCGCTATTTTCTGACGGATCCAGAGCACGACGGATGAAACGGATGGCCGTCCATCACAATCCGTCGCTAATACAAGTCTATGGGAAAATGCAGGATCCTGCAAATTTTTTTTGCAGGATCCTGCATTTTCAAAAATCGCCGGATTTCGATATGAGACAAAAGACGGACGTGTGAAAGAAGCCTAAACCTGTCGATATCATTCATTTGGACCAGTCGACCATCTAAGGGCCTGTGCACATAACATCCTTACTCCGACGGTGGAGTAGCCAAAGGTTTCCTAGGCGAGACCGCTTTAGGATAAAAAAACATACTTTTTCCTGAAGCAGCTTTGCTGGGGTATTTTTCCTATCTTTTAACTACAATGAGTAGTTGGCTTCCAAATGAAGCCGCTCGAATGAACATTAACTGCTTCATGATTCCGAACCCTTGAAGAGGTTAAAAGAAGTCACAAAACACTGAACATGTGCATGCACGTGTAGTGCGATGTTGTTTGTACTCTGCTACGCATTATGTTAATTTTTATGGTGGTTTCGCTGTGCTTTTTCAGGTGTTTTCCAGGCAACATTTGCCAAAAAAAAACCTTGTGTGAGTATACACTGGGGGCTCATTCAGACATCTGATTTTTCCTTTTACGAGAAAAACGGACCATTATGATCAGACTTTGATCAGAGTGTGGTTCGAGTGTAATCCGATTTTCCCCTACTAGGAAAACTGTTTTTCCGAAAGCTTTTCCACCTTGTCTAGTCTGACAGTCTGTGAAAAATATACCGCACTCGGATGTCATCCAAAGTCTGAATTTTTCACGGACCCATTGACTTGCATTGGCGATTTTGATTCGACCCTCTGCATGTCTGCAATTTTCCACAGACCTCTCGGTCTGCGACAAATGTGTCTGGCTCCATAGTCTATCACACGTACAAGTACCATCCATGAAAAACACGTGAAAATTAGATGTCTGAATGAGCCCTAATATATCTGTACATTATATTAAATTTTTGGGTAAATTTTGCAACATTTTCGGAGAACATGACTTTTTGGATTATAAAAAGTTTAAGGTAAAAACAAAGATCATTTTGGATTTTGTGCAAATCTCATGATCTACTTAAACCATTATAAAGGATGCCGCACAAAAAAGTTAACAAACATCATAAGACCCCCCAAAAAAATGATGTAAAAAAAAAATCTGAGAATTATGAATTGGGCTCAAAGTCTCCAAATCACGGACCAGGGGTGTCATGTGATCAGGATATAGAGAGCAGAGACGGGAGAAGGTGGCACTTTAGAAGGGTAGATATGTTACCAAAGATTTTTTTTTTACCAGAACGAGGCAAAAGGGAAATTAGGAACATTTCTCTTATTAAATAAAACATTTATACATTTGTTTCATGGGTGATAATAAACTCTACACTTCTATACTTCCCGCCATCAGACAAATACGTATATAGATATTGGAATTTAAAAGAATAATAATAGTAAACTCCCTCACTATTATTTTGCCGGGGGTCAGTTACAAAAATTTGAAACCATTAAAAGTGGAAACAATTAATAATAATAATGTCTCTAAAAATGACCATTTCAGCATAAAAACTCCCTACATTGTTGATTCAGATACTGCATACACATGCATTCGTCTAGTTTCAGCTCAGTAGCGAATTTTGTAAAGTAAATGAAAGATTTAGATTTTTTTTCATTTTTTTTCATGGTAGGACGTGCCGGCTCTTTTCAAACACTAAAAGGGCGTCCTATGACTCTTGTATATGAGTGTTGCCCGAGGGCTGAGACCGAACTCTTGAAAGGACAATGGTTCCATCAATATTAGATGGGAGAATGAAGTACGCCTCACCTGCCACCAAATTCCAACGCTGACCTTTGCAGAAGAAGATCTTGATGGAACGTGAGAATGGAGAGTGGCTTCAGGCTCTGTTCACATCTACGTCATGGACTTTCACTATATCTACTTGTACGACAGATAATAACTGCACCTGGAACACCCGAGCGATGCACGATGGGGGGCTTATTATGACAGAATTGGAGACAAAGGCTTTAAATTTGGGCAAATGGAGCACAACTGCTCCAAAATTTTGCAATGGTTCTCCCTTCTTTAGAGCTCAATAGCTTCACTGTAAGGCTGCCCCAACAAAATATCATAGGACCCACCCACGAGGCATTGACATCGTAGGCGAGAAGGTCAGGACAGCTGTTGTGGCAGCAGAAGGGCAGGTGAGGACCTAGGAGAGGAATAGAATATACTTTATTATTTTAATAAAAAAAGACAACAAAATGGGAATCGACCGGTGACGGTTTTGACAGCTTCCTGCCAATCGAATGCCAAAAATTTCTGAGTCAAAAAAATTGGAGAAATTCGTAACCTATTAGATCCATGACTCATTTTACTGACCAAATATCAACTTTTCAGTGTAATTTGCAATATCCTCTCATTCTTTGGTTCGAGTGTTGTCCCTGCAAAATTGGTACTATGAGCAAGTATGGATACTCTAAATATTATGCGTCGCTTATATAATGTTCTGCATTGCTTTACAGACATTATCCTCATCGTTCCCAATTACCCAATAACCTAAATTCCCAATCAGTAGGTCAGGATATAATGTAATATAAAATAATAATAATATTGCACGTTTGCATATATCTCAGCGCCCCCAGGGTGCTGCTGCCTTGTTGTGCTTGTTTGCCTTTGCAGCATTGACCGTGCTAATGTATTGTGATCCCTCACAGAATAATCTTATCAAATCTTTCAAAAGTTGCAGCCTACTATAATTAAAGGCGTCGAATGTTCTAGGAGAAACCATAAATAATATATGTACAACGTGAACCCAGTTCTTTATCACATCTATTCTTTATCTACCACCAATCCGTGACATCTATATACATATAATGCTGGTACATATTTCCATATCTTGCTCTCGTATTTCACTTCAGGCTCTTATCTAGAAGGTCAGTGTCAGGGATCAGTATGTAATGAGGGCAATATAACTCGTCTTGTTGTCCAAACCTTCTGGAAAATGGCGTAAAATGGATTACTTATGTCTGGGGAAAAATCAAATGTTCTGAACACCCTAACCTATGGGTTATACTCAATGAGTTTCTTCCACCAGTCCAGTATTGAAGCCCTGATTCCCCCCCCCAGCACATGTATTATTTTTAAGGAGATATTGAATGTAGTTATTGTTTGTCCTTTGGCCCTCTAGCTCACTCTGCTTTTTGTTGGAACACAACATAAAGTAAAATTTATAAAAATATATACATATATCATTGTTATAATTGGCCTTACTTTTCATTTTTCATTACTTTTTTATGTTGCTATTTTATTACCCTAACCCAAATCCTATCTATAGCCCTAACCTTAGCCATAGCCCAAATCCTAGACCCAATCCTCGCTCTAACCCTAGCACAATTCCTAGCCAAAGCCATAACCCTAGACCCAATTCTAGCCCTAAACCTTGCACAAATCCTAGCCACAGCTCTGTTGTGAATTCTGTGGCAGAGCTCCCTCCTGTGGTCACAAGTGGTACTTTGGCTGATTCTCTCTGGGAGCTTCCGTTTGTGGAGGAAACTGGTACTGCTGCTTCTGAGTTTCCTCCCTCAGGTGATCTGGTGAGGTCGTTAGGTGCTTCTCTACTTAACCCCACCTAATGCTTTGATTCATGCTTCCTGTCAATGTTCCAGTGTTGGACTTGTGTTTCTCTGGATCATTCCTGTGGCCTGCTGCTCTGCATAGCTAAGTGCTTCTTTGCTATTTGTTGCTATTTTTTCTGTCCAGCTTGTCTATTTGTTTTGCTGGAAGCTCTGGGACGCAAAGGGTGTACCTCCGTGCCGTTAGTTCATTACGGAGGGTCTTTTTGCCCCTTTGCGTGGTTTTCTTTAGGGTTTTGTGTAGACCGCAAAGTTATCTTTCCTATCCTCGTTCTGTCTAGAATATCGGGCCTCACTTTGCTGAATCTATTTCATCCCTACGTTTGTCTTTTCATCTTACTCACAGTCATTATATGTGGGGGGCTGCCTTTTCCTTTGGGGTATTTCTCTGAGGCAAGGTAGGCTTATTTTTTCTATCTTCAGGCTAGTTAGTTTCTCAGGCTGTGCCGAGTTGCATAGGTAGCGTTAGGCGCAATCCACGGCTGCCTCTAGTTGTGTTTGGAGAGGATCAGGGATTGCGGTCTGCAGAGTTCCCACGTCTCAGAGCTCGTTCTATTATTTTGGGTTATTGTCAGATCACTGTATGTGCTCTGACCTCCATGTCCATTGTGATACTGAATTGCCATTCATAACAGTACAGGAAGCCAAAAGTACTAATGATTCTCAATAGAGGGAAAAAAGAAGTTCTGAGACCATTTTTTTTTCTTGGCTTTGTGTTTTGTCTTTTTTTTCCCCTAGACATTTGGGTGGTTCAGTACACAGGTGTAGCTATGGACATTAGAAGTCTGTCTTCATTTGTGGATCAGCTCTCGGCAAAAGTACAAAAGATTCAAGACACTATTGATCAGAAATCTATGTTAGAACCAAGAATTCCTATTCCTGATTTGTTTTTTGGAGATAGAACTAAGTTTCTGAGTTTCAAAAATAATTGTAAGTTATTTCTGGCCTTGAAACCTCGTTCCTCTGGTGATCCAGTTCAACAGGTTTTGATTATTATTTCTTTTTTGCGCGGCGACCCTCAGGACTGGGCATTTTCTCTTGCGCCAGGAGATCCTGCATTGAGTAATATCAATGCGTTTTTCCTGGCGCTCGGATTACTGTACGATGAGCCTAATTCAGTGGATCAGGTAGAAAAGAATTTGCTGGCTCTTTGTCAGGGTCAGGATGAGATAGAGGTATATTGCCAGAAATTTAGAAAATGGTCAGTGCTCACTCAATGGAATGAATCTGCGCTGGCAGCTATGTTCAGAAAGGGTCTCTCTGAAGCCCTTAAGGATGTCATGGTGGGATTTCCTATGCCTGCTGGTTTGAATGAGTCTATGTCTTTGGCTATTCAGATCGGTCGACGCTTGCGTGAGCGTAAATCTGTGCACCATTTGGCGGTATTACCTGAGCTTAAACCTGAGCCTATGCAGTGCGATAGGACTTTGACCAGAGTTGAACGGCAAGAACACAGACGTCTGAATGGGCTGTGTTTCTACTGTGGTGATTCCACTCATGCTATCTCTGATTGTCCTAAGCGCACTAAGCGGTTCGCTAGGTCTGCCACCATTGGTACGGTACAGTCAAAATTTCTTCTGTCCGTTACCTTGATCTGCTCTTTGTCATCATATTCTGTCATGGCGTTTGTGGATTCAGGCGCTGCTCTGAATTTGATGGACTTGGAATATGCTAAGCGTTGTGGGTTTTTCTTGGAGCCCTTGCAGTGTCCTATTCCATTGAGAGGTATTGATGCTACGCCATTGGCCAAGAATAAGCCTCAATACTGGACCCAGCTGACCATGTGCATGGCTCCTGCACATCAGGAGGATATTCGCTTTCTGGTGTTGCATAATCTGCATGATGTGGTCGTGTTGGGGTTGCCATGGCTACAAGCCCATAATCCAGTATTGGATTGGAAATCCATGTCGGTGTCCAGCTGGGGTTGTCAGGGGGTATATGGTGATGTTCCATTTTTGTCAATTTCGTCATCCACCCCTTCTGAGGTTCCAGAGTTCTTGTCTGATTACCGGGATGTATTTGATGAGCCCAAGTCCGATGCCCTACCTCCGCATAGGGATTGTGATTGTGCTATCAATTTGATTCCTGGTGGTAAATTCCCAAAAGGTCGACTGTTTAATTTATCTGTGCCTGAGCACACCGCTATGCGCAGTTATGTGAAGGAATCCCTGGAGAAGGGGCATATTCGCCCGTCATCGTCGCCATTAGGAGCAGGGTTCTTTTTTGTAGCCAAAAAGGATGGTTCGCTGAGACCTTGTATAGATTATCGCCTTCTTAATAAGATCACTGTTAAATTTCAGTACCCCTTGCCTTTGTTATCTGATTTGTTTGCTCGGATTAAGGGGGCTAGTTGGTTCACCAAGATTGATCTTCGTGGTGCGTATAATCTGGTGCGAATCAGGCGAGGCGATGAATGGAAAACTGCATTTAATACGCCCGAGGGTCATTTTGAGTATCTAGTGATGCCATTCGGACTTGCCAATGCTCCATCAGTGTTTCAGTCCTTTATGCATGACATCTTCCGAGAGTACCTGGATAAATTCCTGATTGTGTACTTGGATGACATTTTGATCTTCTCGGATGATTGGGAGTCTCATGTGAAACAGGTCAGAACGGTTTTTCAGGTCCTGCGTGCTAACTCTTTGTTTGTGAAGGGATCAAAGTGTCTCTTTGGTGTGCAGAAGGTTTCATTTTTGGGGTTCATCTTTTCCCCTTCTACTATCGAGATGATCCTGTTAAGGTCCAAGCCATCCATGATTGGCATCAGCCGACATCTCTGAAAAGTCTGCAAAAGTTCCTGGGCTTTGCTAATTTTTATCGTCGCTTCATCTGCAATTTTTCTAGTATTGCCAAACCATTGACCGATTTGACCAAGAAGGGTGCTGATTTGGTCAATTGGTCTTCTGCTGCTGTGGAAGCTTTTCAAGAGTTGAAGCGTCGTTTTTCTTCTGCCCCTGTGTTGTGTCAACCTGATGTTTCTCTTCCGTTCCAGGTCGAGGTTGATGCTTCTGAGATTGGAGCAGGGGCTGTTTTGTCGCAGAGAGGTTCTGATTGTTCAGTGATGAAACCATGCGGTTTTTTTTCCAGGAAGTTTTCGCCTGCTGAGCGGAATTATGATGTGGGCAACCGAGAGTTGCTGGCCATGAAGTGGGCATTCGAGGAGTGGCGTCATTGGCATGAAGGAGCTAAGCATCGCGTGGTGGTATTGACTGATCATAAGAACCTGACTTATCTCGAGTCTGCTAAGCGTTTGAATCCTAGACAGGCTCGTTGGTCGCTGTTTTTCGCCCGTTTTGACTTTGTGATTTCGTACTTCCGGGCTCTAAAAATGTGAAGGCGGATGCTCTGTCTAGGAGTTTTGTGCCCGACTCTCCGGGTTTATCTGAGCCGGCGGGTATCCTCAAGGAAGGAGTAATTGTGTCTGCCATCTCCCCTGATTTGCGGCGGGTGCTGCAAAAATTTCAGGCTAATAAACATGATCGTTGTCCAGCGGAGAAACTGTTTGTCCCGGATTGGTGGACAAATAAAGTGATCTCTGAGGTTCATTGTTCGGTGTTGGCTGGTCATCCTGGAATCTTTGGTACCAGAGAGTTAGTGGCTAGATCCTTTTGGTGGCCGTCTCTGTCGCGGGATGTGCGTTCTTTTGTGCAGTCCTGTGGGATTTGTGCTCGGGCTAAGCCCTGCTGTTCTCGTGCCAGTGGGTTGCTTTTGCCCTTGCCGGTCCCGAAGAGACCTTGGACACATATCTCTATGGTTTTTATTTCAGATCTTCCCGTCTCTCAAAAGATGTCAGTCATTTGGGTCGACTCGTCTGTGATCGCTTTTCTAAGATGGTCCATCTGGTACCCTTGTCCAAGTTGCCTTCCTCCTCTGATTTGGTGCCATTGTTCTTCCAGCATGTGGTTCGTTTGCATGGCATTCCAGAGAATATCGTTTCTGACAGAGGTTCCCAGTTTGTTTTGAGGTTTTGGCGAGCCTTTTGTGGTAGGATGGGCATTGACTTGTCTTTTTCCTCGGCTTTTCATCCTCAGACTAATGGCCAGACCGAACGAACCAATCAGACCTTGGAAACCTATCTGAGATGCTTTGTTTCTGCCGATCAGGATGACTGGGTGTCCTTTTTGCCTTTGGCTGAGTTCGCCCTTAATAATCGGGCCAGCTCGGCTACCTTGGTTTCGCCATTTTTCTGCAATTCTGGGTTCCATCCTCGTTTCTCTTCAGGACAGGTTGAGTCTTCGGACTGTCCTGGTGTGGATACTGTGGTGGACAGGTTGCAGCAGATTTGGACTCATGTAGTGGACAATTTGACCTTGTCCCAGGAGAAGGCTCAACGTTTCGCTAATCGCAGACGCCGTGTGGGTCCCCGACTTCGTGTTGGGGATCTGGTTTGGTTATCTTCTCGTCATATTCCTATGAAGGTTTCCTCTCCGAAGTTTAAACCTCGTTTCATTGGTCCTTATAGGATTTCTGAGGTTATTAATCCTGTGTCTTTTCGTCTGACCCTCCCAGATTCTTTTTTCATACATAACGTCTTCCATAGGTCATTGTTGCGGAGATACGTGGCACCTATGGTTCCATCTGTTGACCCTCCTGCCCCGGTTTTGGTGGAGGGGGAATTGGAGTATATTGTGGAGAAGATTTTGGATTCTCGTGTTTCAAGACGGAAACTCCAGTATCTGGTTAAATGGAAGGGTTATGCTCAGGAGGATAATTCCTGGGTTTTTGCCTCTGATGTCCATGCTCCCGATCTTGTTCGTGCCTTTCATGTGGCTCATCCTGGTCGGCCTGGGGGCTCTGGTGAGGGTTCGGTGACCCCTCCTCAAGGGGGGGGTACTGTTGTGAATTCTGTGGCAGAGCTCCCTCCTGTGGTCACAAGTGGTACTTCGGCTGATTCTCTCTGGGAGCTTCCGTTTGTGGAGGAAACTGGTACTGCTGCTTCTGAGTTTCCTCCCTCAGGTGATCTGGTGAGGTCGTTAGGTGCTTCTCTACTTAACCCCACCTAATGCTTTGATTCATGCTTCCTGTCAATGTTCCAGTGTTGGACTTGTGTTTCTCTGGATCATTCCTGTGGCCTGTTGCTCTGCATAGCTAAGTGTTTCTTTGCTATTTGTTGCTATTTTTTCTGTCCAGCTTGTCTATTTGTTTTGCTGGAAGCTCTGGGACGCAAAGGGTGTACCTCCGTGCCGTTAGTTCGGTACGGAGGGTCTTTTTGCCCCTTTGCGTGGTTTTCTTTAGGGTTTTGTGTAGACCGCAAAGTTATCTTTCCTATCCTCGTTCTGTCTAGAATATCGGGCCTCACTTTGCTGAATCTATTTCATCCCTATGTTTGTCTTTTCATCTTACTCACAGTCATTATATGTGGGGGGCTGCCTTTTCCTTTGGGGTATTTCTCTGAGGCAAGGTAGGCTTATTTTTTCTATCTTCAGGCTAGTTAGTTTCTCAGGCTGTGCCGAGTTGCATAGGTAGCGTTAGGCGCAATCCACGGCTGCCTCTAGTTGTGTTTGGAGAGGATCAGGGATTGCGGTCTGCAGAGTTCCCACGTCTCAGAGCTCGTTCTATTATTTTGGGTTATTGTCAGATCACTGTATGTGCTCTGACCTCCATGTCCATTGTGATACTGAATTGCCATTCATAACACAGCTCTAACCATAGACCCATTCCTAGCCCTAACCCTTGCACAAATCCTAGCAAAATCCCTAACCGCAGCCAAAATCCTAGACCCAATCCTCGCCCTAACCCTGGCACAATTCCTAGCCAAAGCCCTAACCCTAGACCCAATTCTAGCCCTAAACCTTGCACAAATCTTAGCCACAGCTCTAACCATAGACCCATTCCTAGTCCTAACCCTTGCACAAATCCTAGCAAGATCCCTAACCGCAGCCCAAATCCTAGACCCAATCCTAGCCCTAACCCCATCACAATTCCTAGCCAAAGCCCTAACCCTAGACCCAATCCAAATCCTAAACCTAGCACAATTCCTAGCCACAGCTCTAACCCTAGACCCATTCCTAGCCCTAGCCCTTGCTCAAATCCTGCCAAATCCCTAACCCTAGCCGCAGCCTAAATCCTAGACCCAATCCTAGCCCTAACGCTAGCACAAATCCTATCAAGCCCTAACCCCTAGACCCAGTCCGAACCCTAAACCTAGCACAAATCCTCGCCACAGCTCTAACCCTAGACTCATTCCTAGCCCTAACCTTTGCACAAATCCTAGCCATATCCCTAACCCTAGCCGCAGCCCAAATCCTAGACCCAATCCTAGCCCCCAACCCTAGCACAATTCCTAGCCAAAGCCCTAACCCTAGACTCAATCCGAACCCTAAACCTAGCACAAATCCTAGCCAGAGCTCTAACCCTAGACCCATTCTTAGCCCTAACCCTAGCAGAAATCCTAGCCCTAGCCTTTGTCTCAATCCTTACTTTAAGAGAAAAAATGTGCACCCTCACAGAACTTGTCACTCAGGTCAATCTGTCCTATGGCTCCTGTCCCATGCTATGACATGGCTTCTGGCAGATATATCTATTCGCGCGATCAATTTGCTGAAGTGAATGGCAGGCCAGGAAGGTTAAGTGTACTACAGATATTATTATTATTATTATTATTATTATTTCTGAAATGATTGCAAGTAAGAAAAGACTAGAACGCATTATTGTGGTTAGGCAGGGTGGGACACATGAAGCTGAATAATATCTAAGCAGGGCCATAGAAAAAAAGAGAATATGCAGCATGTCAATGCTCTTCTAAAAAGCACTCCCACTGCTTTTTCTTAGCCATGTTTAAAGGGGTTTTCCCATGAAAAAAAGTTTCATTTTAATCAATAGATCTTGGAATAATAATAATTTCCACAATTGGATGTGCTTAAAAAAAATGTTCCTGTGCTGAGATAATCTTATAAACGTGTACATACATTACAATAAAGGATCGCAGTTGATTCTTTCTGTGAGGTAAAACATTTCCCTGCCTGCTTTTAAACAATGTTAGAAAGAATAATTTGTGATCCCATGCTGTCCTGTCTGTATACTCTCCTTTTGCTTTCCCCCCCCTGCCCAGGAGCTGTGGTATGATCAGACCATATTCCTGCACGGTCAGACACGGCCATTACACAGTACACAGCAGGGACACATTTATAGGATTATCTCAGCACAGGAACATTTTATTTTATCACATCCAATTATGAAATTTAATATTATTCCAAGATCTATTGATTAAAGTGAACTTTTGTTCATGGGAAAACCCCTTTAAATGACCAAAATATTTCTCGTCCATTCATTAATCTCTGTAAATATATAACAATAAAGGCACATGCTAGGATTAGAAAAACATAGCTGCTTTCTTTAAAAAAAAATGGAAGCAGCCATGTTATTCTAAGGGGTTGTTCGGGATTTAAAAACTGTAAATATTGTATAATAAAGAAAACAAGGAAACCTGCATGCATCACCGAGGAGGCCATTGATTACCCATGCCCATCCATGGAGGATGTATGTGATATCATCACTGCAGGGACCACCGGAACGTTGCAGTGAACAAATGAGTAGTTGTTTTTTTTAATTATTATTATTTTAGTTTTAATTTATCAACTTTCTGGCCATTAGCTTATTTTATTTTAATATTACAGTGAACCGTTCTAAGGTTTTAAGAATTATAAATGTAAAAAATGCTTATAAATCACGTTTCCTTTTTTTCTTCCCAAGAGCCATTTTAGAACACACATTAAATCAAACAGATACTGATTTTCTCTTTTTAACAAACCCAGAATCATTGACAATTTTTTCCCTATTGGTCCGCTAATTGATGTAATTAGATTAAAGTCTACCATACACCGCCAATCCAGTGCTGAGTTACAGTGGAAACATAACAGTGCCACACATTGCTAATATACCATACGATATACAATGCAATACGTCCCACACTAAAGACAAACCATAAAGGAACACATCAGTATTGGGTTTGGCACCATCTGGCAGCACCGGTAAGTCATAGAAATATTGTCCAAGCAAACAGGTTTTCCAATCACGGTCAGTTAAGTATAGTTCTAACATATGTTATCAGCTTCCTCTTGGTGGGGATTCTGATAAAGGGGATGCAGAAAGTAGAAGATGGACAAGATTTGTAGGCAAATCGTAAAAAATGTACCTAGCCAATTCTCAAGGTACCGTCACATTTAGCGACGCTGCAGCGATCTAGACAACGATCCCGATCGCTGCAGCGAAGTTCCCTGGTAACCAGGGTAAACATCGGGTTACTAAGCGCAGGGCCGCGCTTAGTAACCCAATGTGTACCCTGGTTGCCAGCGTAAACGTAAAAAAAAAACAAACACTACATACTCACATTCCAGTGTCTGTCCTCCGGCGCTCTGCTTCTCTGCACTGTGTAAGCGCCGGCCGGAAAGCACAACGGTGACGTCACCGCTGTGCTCTGCTTTACGGCCGGCCGGCGCTAGTGCAGAGAAGCAGAGCGCCGGAGGACAGACACCGGAATGTAAGTATGTAGTGTTTTGTTTTTTTTACGTTTACGCTGGTAACCAGGGTAAACATCGGGTTACTAAGCGCGGCTCTGCGGTCACACACGCCGATTCAGCGATGTCTGTGGGAGATCCAGCGACGAAATAAAGTGCTGGACTTTCTGCTCCGACCAACGATGTCACAGCAGGATCCTGATCGCTGCTGCGTGTCAAACACAACGATATCGCTATCCAGGACACTGCAACGTCACGGATCGCTAGCGATATCGTTGTTAAGTTGGCCAGTGTGAAGGTACCTTAAGTGATTAAATTTTGGACAACCACTAGAGAAAGCATGGATGATTCTAGTTGGTTTCCACCTGCTGAATGTAAATTGCTGTCCCTGGTGTGGATAAGTGATGTATGGATACGTATGGAGCTGATCATCTGATCACTTGTATGGTGTAAACCAAGGGTGTCAAACTGCATTCCTCGAGGGCCTCAAACCATGCGTGTTTTCAAGATTTCCTTAGCATTGCACAAGGTGCTGGAATCATTCTCTGCAGGTGATTAAATTATCACCTGTGCAATGCAAGGAAATCCTGAAAACATGACCTGTTTGCAGCCCTCGAGGAATGCAGTTTGACACCTCTGATGTAAACAATTTCGAGAGGATCACAAAAACTCAAGAGGAACCATTGACTAAACTTGGGGCATAGGACAGCCCTTAGCAATGGAGAAGACCAGTGGTCCCCAACCAACTATTTATTTCATCAACCAGTCGCAGATTTTAAGAACATATAGAATTGTAGTAGCCCCTGTAATGCCACAAATTAGGGACCACTAGTTCTGGCCATAGGACAGAAGGCCAAATTTATGCAAGCTGAAGCTACAGTGGGTTCTCCTGCCACAAAGCTTCCAGTTGCGAGCCATG
Organism: Ranitomeya imitator; assembly: GCF_032444005.1. NCBI lineage: Eukaryota > Metazoa > Chordata > Amphibia > Anura > Dendrobatidae > Ranitomeya > Ranitomeya imitator. The sequence continues at coordinate 35,007,128 of NC_091284.1, forward strand.
GATGATCCAGACCTAGCACCAGGAGGCAGTGTTATTTTGAGTTTTTCTACATGTTCCTCTCCTCCTTCAAGACCACTTGTCTTCAGTACAAACAAAACATCTAAAGTTTCTGATTTTGTGCAGCAGAATGCAAATCTCATTGTAGCAAATCTACTGAACAAGAACACATGGTTTTTTTTTCACCAAGCTATTCAAAACCTGCACCCATCCGACTGGTTTCTCTTGTTCCAATTCCTCCATGGTGAACTTTTGAGACAGCAATTACTGCATAGTGATGAACTTATCCGTGCAGATCGGTCTGCGATGTAGCGCTATGCTGTACGCCATCTGCCCTAGGACTTTGGATTTGGAAAGTAAACTTTATTGCTCCTGATAAACTGATAAAGAGAATAAAACTAAGTAGAGACGTGTCATTGAAGGGAATGTCACCTTCACTGAGATAGCCCAGAAAATATGAGCCAGCCAGTCTCAGCTCCAAAACAAAAAAAGTCTATTTGGGCAGCAATGTGTCTCAGGTAGCTCAGTCACCTGGCAGCACTGGAGACCTGGGTGTGAATCTACCCAAGAAAAGGCATGGATGTAGAGGTGTGTGTCCTCCAATGAGGCCATGTCCAGCTCCAGGCTTGTGCGAGCACTCGGCTGATAGAGTCCCTGAGGGCTCCTCTTTGCTTTCGATTTCTCCTCCTTTCAAGAGCTACAACTTCAGATTTTTTGGTCACTAAAGTTGTATCAGGGGCGCCTGTTGTTTCTCCAGCTGTCATTTTTATCAATATCATTTTGAGGTCCATACGATTTGCAGTTGTTTTTTTTCTATTTAATTTTTGTTGGAGGCAAAGTCAACAAAATACATCGATACTGCTAGCTTGATTGTTTTTATGCATTTTGGTGTTTGAAATAAATATTACAATATTTTATTTATTCCAACAATTACACATTGAGAAATACAAAATATGTTGTTTTTTTAGACTTTATTTACTTTCTGGAAAAAGGGAGGTGATATGAACTAGATAGATAGATAGATAGATAGATAGATAGATAGATAGATAGATAGATAGATAGATAGATAGATAGATAGAATATTTTAAATATTTTCTTTTAGGCTATGTGCACACGTTGTGGATTCTCTGCGGATCCACAGCGTTTTTTGCGGTGCAGAAATGCTGCAGATCCGCAGTTGATTTACAGTACAATGTAAAGCAATGAGGAAAAAAAAAAGCTGTGCACACGTTGCAGAATATCCGCTGTGGAAACGCTGCGGTTTAAAAGAAGTAGCACGTCACTTCATTTTTGCGGATCTGCAGCGTTTTTGTGCCCATTCCATTATAGAAATCCGCAGGGGTAAAAAATGCAGCAATCCGCAAAAAAATGCACAAAAAACGCTGCGGAATCACACAAAAAATGCGACAAATCCGCAGCTGCGTTTTCTGCCAGCAGAGGCAGAGTCCGCACCAGAAATTCCTAAGGCTAATCTGCAACGTGTGCACATTTTTTATTGGAGACTTCAACTTGGAAATATTTCATTTCTTCTACAATAAAATGACCAATCTCCCTATGAATTCCAGTTAGGTGTACAAACATGGCAGGCATGGGGATCTTCAGTTAGTTGGCATGACAATGCTATTGGCACCCATAACTTTATTGGGCAGTCAGAAGGTACAACCTTCACCTATTTCCATATATCAGTTGTGGAAAGAAAGAGATCGATCGATCGATAGATAGTAGATAGTTAATACATAGATGATAGATAGATTATAGATAGATAGATAAATAATAGATTGAAATAGATAGATAGATAATAGATAAATAATAGATTGATTGATAGATAGATAGATAATAGATAGATAGATAGATAGATAGATAGATAGATAATAGATAGATGATAGATAGATAGATGATAGATAGATAGATAGATAATAGATAGATGATAAATAGATAGATAGATAGATAGATAGATAGATAGATAGATAGATAGATAGATAATAGATAGAAGATAGATAATAGATACAGTGGGGCAAAAAAGTATTTAGTCAGCAATAGTGCAAGTTCCACCACTTAAAAAGATGAGAGGCGTCTGTAATTTACATCAAAAGTAGACCTCAACTATGGGAGAAAAACTGAGAAAAAAAAATCCAGAAAATCACATTGTCTGTTTTTTTAACATTTTATTTGCATATTATGGTGGAAAATAAGTATTTGGTCAGAAACAAACAATCAAGATTTCTGGCTCTCACAGACCTGTAACTTCTTCTTTAAGAGTCTTCTCTTTCCTCCACTCATTACCTATAGTAATGGCACCTGTTTAAACTTGTTATCAGTATAAAAAGACACCTGTGCACACCCTCAAACAGTCTGACTCCAAACTCCACTATGGTGAAGACCAAAGAGCTGTCAAAGGACACCAGAAACAAAATTGTAGCCCTGCACCAGGCTGGGAAGACTGAATCTGCAATAGCCAACCAGCTTGGAGTGAAGAAATCAACAGTGGGAGCAATAATTAGAAAATGGAAGACATACAAGACCACTGATAATCTCCCTCGATCTGGGGCTCCACGCAAAATCCCACCCCGTGGGGTCAGAATGATCACAAGAACGGTGAGCAAAAATCCCAGAACCACGTGGGGGGACCTAGTGAATGAACTGCAGAGAGCTGGGACCAATGTAACAAGGCCTACCATAAGTAACACACTACGCCACCATGGACTCAGATCCTGCAGAGCCAGACGTGTCCCACTGCTTAAGCCAGTACATGTCTGGGCCCGTCTGAAGTTTGCTAGAGAGCATTTGGATGATCCAGAGGAGTTTTGGGAGAATGTCCTATGGTCTGATGAAACCAAACTGGAACTGTTTGGTAGAAACACAACTTGTCGTGTTTGGAGGAAAAAGAATACTGAGTTGCATCCATCAAACACCATACCTACTGTAAAGCATGGTGGTGGAAACATCATGCTTTGGGGCTGTTTCTCTGCAAAGGGGCCAGGACGACTGATCCGGGTACATGAAAGAATGGATGGGGCCATGTATCGTGAGATTTTGAGTGCAAACCTCCTTCCATCAGCAAGGGCATTGAAGATGAAACGTGGCTGGGTCTTTCAACATGACAATGATCCAAAGCACACCGCCAGGGCAACGAAGGAGTGGCTTCGTAAGAAGCATTTCAAGGTCCTGGAGTGGCCTAGCCAGTCTCCAGATCTCAACCCTATAGAAAACCTTTGGAGGGAGTTGAAAGTCCGTGTTGCCAAGCGAAAAGCCAAAAACATCACTGCTCTAGAGGAGATCTGCATGGAGGAATGGGCCAACATACCAACAACAGTGTGTGGCAACCTTGTGAAGACTTACAGAAAACGTTTGACCTCTGTCATTGCCAACAAAGGATATATTACAAAGTATTGAGATTAAATTTTGTTTCTGACCAAATACTTATTTTCCACCATAATATGCAAATAAAATGTTAAAAAAACAGACAATGTGATTTTCTGGATTTTTTTTCTCAGTTTGTCTCCCATAGTTGAGGTCTACCTATGATGTAAATTACAGACGCCTCTCATCTTTTTAAGTGGTGGAACTTGCACTATTGCTGACTGACTAAATACTTTTTTGCCCCACTGTAGATAGATAGATAGATAGATAGATAGATAGATAGATAGATAGATAGATAGATAATAGATAGATGATAAATAGATAGATAATAGATAGATAGATAGATAGATAGATAGATAGATAGATAGATAGATAGATAGATAGATAGATAGATAGATAATAGATAGATGATAGATAGATAATAGATAGATGATAGATAGATAATAGATAGATAATAGATAGATGATAGATAGATAATAGATAGATGATAGATAGATAATAGATAGATAATAGATAGATGATAGATAGATAATAGATAGATGATAGATAACAGATAGATAGATAGATAGATAGATAGATAGATAGATAGCAGATAGATAGATAGATAGATAATAGATAGATAGATAATAGATATATAATTGATAGATAACAGATAGATAGATAGATAGATTTTCCAAGACATTAGATTCTTCAGTATTTGAAGCCAGATCATAAAATAACTGTGCGACACAACTGATGTCTGGAAATCCAACGTAAAACAGGTCATATACACAGAGGCTCTTTATAAGGAGATTTTTCATCTTAAAGGGTTATTCCTAAAACATCAAGTTACAGGATAACCTGGGGGGTCTGACCACTGGGACCCCGAATGATGCTGAAGTCATGAATCTGGAACCCCCAAGAACAGGGCTGTGCAACCTCATCCCCCATTCATGGTCTATGGGACTGCTGGAATAACCCAGCGGTGTACTCGGTAGTCCGTTAGACAATGAATGGAGTCTGTGCATCTCAGTTGTATTCCTGATTTCATAGTAGGGCTGCAGAACCTCATTTTCAGGGTTCCTAAAATGATCTCGAGATTGCTGGCGCTCCAAGTGGTCGGACCCATAGCGATCAGTAAGTTATCCCCTATCCTATGTATAGGGGATGACAACCCCCCATGACAGTGATGATGTCATTCATAAAAAAACCTGTAGACTCTGTGGAAACTGTCTAACGCTGTAAAACTTTGTTAGTTGCCCATAGCAACCAATTACAGCATAGCTTTCATTTTACAGGAGCAGTTTATGAAATGAAAGCTGACTTCTAATTGGTTACTACGGGCAACAAAGACAGTTCTGATAAATGGGGCCTAGCAGTTTTGCCTTTAAGTGTTGCTTTTAGGATATATTACCTAAGTTGGGTTGGAGCAGCATTAAATACAATCGTTAAATTGGAAAATGAAAGAAAAATCACAAGCAGGAAGATTTTAATAATCAGAAAAGAAAAAAAAAAGAATGAAAGCAAAATCATTTACGTAGTATGCGATTCTCTGGTCTCAGGGTCAATAATACAGAATATGCTTTTATTGGCCGAGTTCTAGGAGAAAAGTCTGTTACTTCAAAGAAGTCGCGTCTACTTGAGGCCAATGAACACAGTCTGGCGGTTCTATTTACATGGTGGATGAAGGAACAACAGGAAACAGCACTTTGTCAGGGAAGCTGCCTTATTCCAGCTGTCAAGACGGAGAATTCAGCTTACACCAGAGAGGCCGGGGTGTGAAGCTGTAGTGGAACTACAAGTCCCAGCAATCAGATCTTCATCTGATCGGTCACTAGGCTAAAAGGGTTGTGCCACAATCACATGACTGGTGATACATTTCTGATCACTGGGGGGCCCATCAATCATAAGGTAAAGGGGTCCTAAATCTCCAGTTGGAATGGATCGATGGTGGAGAATATGCACGCACGGCCACGAAATAGTCACTTGAACCATCCGACGCTTGGCACAGGGGCCACGATGGCTACACAGTCCATGTTATATATACAGACGCGTTCCAGTAAATAAACATATTTTAGAAATGCAATATAATTGTAGAGCGTACATTTCTACAAGGTTGAGTTCTTCCCTCTCAGACAAGACTAATCCTTTCCTCAAGTTACATAACATTAGACTGGTTCTGCGTTAATAAATTACCCATGAACAGAATACACTTAGTTTTAGTGCTGGCCGGGCAGAAAGCTGGAAGGACTAATGTGGTGGATTTCCTAAAGATTGATAGATAGATAGATAGATAGATAGATAGATAGATAGATAGATAGATAGATAGATAGATAGATAGATAGATAGATACAGATTCGATCTGTTCAATCATGTCGGACCCCTGTAGGCCATTTCTTGCCTTGCTTGTATTTTACAGCTTCTTTCAGATGCTTGATGTTCTTTCGAGTAATTTTTAATGGTATCTGGCCAACAGGCCTTCGGTCTTCCCGATTTCCTTTTACTACTGACTATTCCGAGTAGCATCTCCATTTCTAGTAATTTCACCCTCACCACACTTGCAAAATAAGTCAGCTGTCTGATGATCTTGCCTTCCAGGGTATCTCTTATATGGTCAAGACCATCTTTGCTCGATATCTTAGCTGTCCATGGGATTATAAGAAGTCTTCTCCAGCACCATAGCTCAAAATTATCAATTTTCCTTCTGTGTCCTCATCTCACAGCCATATGTTGAAATTAGGAAGTCAATTGTCTTAATCAGTTTTTATTTGATGGTAACTGAGCTGTCCTTGCACTCCCATATTTGGTCCATGCTCACCATGGATGACCACAACACCCAAACCCCCAGTGCTAATAAACGCTTGATCTCTGCTGTTGTACGACTAATGTGATTAATGAGGGATCCAAGAAATACAAAGTTGCCTCCACTGCTATTTCTTCATCATTGATCGCTATGTGGATTTCCTCTTCGGCACTCGTCAGGATTTTGGTTTTCTTGATGTTCAAGTAAAACCCAATTTTCTAAGTTTCTCCCACCAACTTCAGGATCAACTTCTTCAGTTCCTTCTCTCTCTCTGCAATCAGGGTTATATCATCTGCATATCTCAAATTACTAATGGTTCTTCTCCTTATTTTCACCACAAAACTTGAATAATCAATAAAGTCCAGCTCCCTCGTGATTACTTTTGTGTAAAGTGCCCAAGTGATGTAGTTGTGGGTGAGCTGCTGCTGCCACTCATTCTGGCACTCTACAGACAACACGTGTCCACCTCCCGATGTGCTGCTGTGTGAGGGGTGCATCAGAGTTACTTCTGTTCCATGAACCTCCATTGACTACAGGTTTTCTTCTTCTGGAACATTGGCAGCAATCAATCCAGAGGACACAGGATTCGTAAAAACAATCAAACTTTTATTTGGAGTCTTTAAAACAGGCATATAGGATAAGGCCCAATGGGTTGTCGTCTTTCCCACAGGTATTGTACAAAACTTCAGCCCTGGTTCTCGCTATGGGTAGTGTGTTCCTCTTGATGTCTTCTCGAACACTAGGAATACTTCTCCACCACTAGCAGTGCACCCAGATTGCAACATCTCCTGCCTCTTAGGCTAGGGTCACATTGCGTTAGCAGCAGCCCGTTCAGCACATACGATAACGGGCTGCTGCTAGCGCAAGTGCCTGCGCTACATCACGCTAGCGCAGATGGAGCTTTTGCTAGCTCCATCTGCGCTAGCAGTGACAGACCCGGAAACGCTGCAGCCAGCGTCTCGGGTCCATCACTCAAATGACGGCACATCGTTGGCACACGCCCAATGTGGGCGTGCGCTAGCGATGCGTTCGCCATTACTAGCAATGGCGGCGTTAACGGACTACGTTACACAGCGTTATGTAGCGGTGTAACGTAGTTCGTTAAACGGACACCCGAAACGCAATGTGACCCCAGCCTTAGAGTTTGAGTCCATCTTTCCCTGTAGCTTCACAGGCTGAGTGAGCCCGAGGGCCATAACGTCCATGTCGAGGTTCCCAGACCGGTAGACGGAATCACACGGAAAGGTATTTTTTGGCAATCCACTGCCCCGAGTATTAGGACCAATTTGTCCAAGCAGCCTATTAGGCTAGAGTGCAGCCCCAGTAGATATTACCCTTGACAACATGCCAGAATATAAATACATTTAACCCCTTAAGGTACCGTCACACTAAGCGACACTGCAGCGATACCGACAACGATGGATCGCTGCAGCGTCGCTGTTTGGTCGCTGGAGAGCTGTCACACAGACAGCTCTCCAGCGACCAATGATCCCGAAGTCCCTGGTAACCAGGGTAAACATCGGGTTACTAAGCGCAGGGCCGCGCTTAGTAACCCGATGTTTACCCTGGTTACCGTTGTAAATGTAAAAAAAAAAAAACACTACATACTTACATTCCCGGTGTCTGGTCATGTCCCTCGCCTTCAGCTTCCCGCACTGACTGAGCGCCGGCCGTAAAGTACAGCGGTGACGTCACCGCTGTGCTGTACTTTACGGCTGGCCGGCGCTCACCAGTCAGTGCGGGAAGCTGACGGCGGGGGACATGACCAGACACCGGGAATGTAAGTATGTAGTGTTTTTTTTTTTACATTTACAACGGTAACCAGGGTAAACATCGGGTTACTAAGCGCGGCCCTGAGCCTAGTAACCCGATGTTTACCCTGGTTACCAGTGAAGACATCGCTGGATCAGCGTCACACACGCCGATTCAACGATGTCAGCGGGAGATCCAGCGACAAAATAAAGTGCTGGACTTTCCCCAGCGACCAACGATCTCCTAGCAGGGGCCTGATCAATGGTCGCTGTCACACATAACGATTTAGTTAACGATATCGTTGCTACGTCACAAAAAGCAACGATATCGTTAACGATATCGTTATGTGTGACGGTACCCTTAGAGTGTCAGGGAGCAGACCATCAGCTCCACCACTCCTACATTTGCATAGAGGTTGAAAAGAAAAAGGAGAGAGGATACATCCTTATCTTGTGCCCTTTTTGATCTGGAACCATTCTTTGTCTCCCTAGGTGGTTTGAACTGTTGCATCTTGATTGTCACAAAGTAACCTGATAACTCAAATGTGCCTGCACTCCTACTTTAATCGGTGCTTTGCAAGGCTCATCATGCTCAGCACAATCAAAAGCCTAGGTTTAATCAAAGAAGCATAGGTAGAGCTTCTTCGGTGCTCCCTCGTCTTTTCTATGATTCACCTCAGGTTTGCGATTTGATTACAATGTGGAATCTATATCAAATATTCATCTGCAACATTGCTATGAAAAATACAGTCAAAAAGAATGTACTTAGTGCATAGATTGGCCAATATATGTGAGCTCACTGCCAAGTCAAGGCATCCTTCAAAAGTTGGGTCCCTGTCCTGATATGTCACCTCTCCTGGCCAAAAAAAGCCTACAATTTATGGGGCAGGAATGGACCAGCTAACTACTTAAAATTACCTGTGGCTGATGGGAGTGGGAGTGCACATGTCCAAAAAAGGCTTTGATACAAATAGAGAAAATGAACTGCACATCCAAGCTAGTGTGAACAGGTGCCAACCAAAAAAAGCATATAACTTTAAAAACGATAAAGACTTCACCATGATTTACTAAGAATCATTCCTCAAGAACATTAAAACTGCATTAAGGCCCCTTCACATTAAGCGACGCTGCAGCGATACCGACAACGATCCGGATCGCTGCAGCGTCGCTGTTTGGTCACTGGAGAGCTGTCACACAGACAGCTCTCCAGCGACCAACGATTCCGGTAACCAGGGTAAACATCGGGTAACTAAGCGCAGGGCCGCGCTTAGTAACCCGATGTTTACCCTGGTTACCATCCTAAAAGTAAAAAAAAACAAACAGTACATACTTACCTAACGCTGTCTGTCCTCCAGCGCTGTGCTCTGCACTCCTCCTGTACTGTCTGTGTGAGCACAGCGGCCGGAAAGCAGAGCGGTGACGTCACCGCTCTGCTTTCCGGCTGACCGACGCTCACAGCCAGTACAGGAGGAGTGCAGAGCACAGCGCTGGAGGACAGACAGCGGAAGGTAAGTATGTACTGTTTGTTTTTTTTACTTTTAGGATGGTAACCACGGTAAACATCGGGTTACTAAGCGCGGCCCTGCGCTTAGTTACCCGATGTTTACCCTGGTTACCAGTGAAGACATCGCTGGATCGGTGTCACACACGCCGATCCAGCGATGTCCACGGGAGATCCAGCGACGAAATAAAGTTCTGGACTTTCTTCAGCGACCAACGATCTCCCAGCAGGGGCCTGATCATTGGTCGCTGTCACACATAACGATTTTATTAACGATATCGTTGCTACGTCACAAAAAGCAACGATATCGTTAACAATATCGTTATGTGTGAAGGTACCTTTACTGTCACAGAAAATTGGAAAAATCTAATCAGTAAAATATATCAGTAGTTAGAAAGCAATCCTGCCACTTAGTGAAAAATAACATCAGCTGATTAAATGAGTAAAACCAGTGAGCTGTCTCAAGACTTTTGCAACCTCATTGTTGCAAAACATACTGATACAGAGGAATTTCTTAACAACTTGAAGGCTCCAGTGAGCACTGTTGAGACCATAATCCGGAAGAGGAATGAACATAATTTCACCATAAACCATCCACAACCAGGCGATCCCCACAAGATTTCAGACAGAGGAGTTAAAACAATTATCAGAAGAGTTGCCAAGAGCCTAGGAACACCTGTGGATAGCTACAGAAAGACCTGCAAACAGCAGGCACAATTGTTTTAAAGAAAGCTGTAAGTAATTAACTCAACCTGGTTTGATCCCTGTTTGATGTCCAATTTGATCTCCAGCTAAATAACCAGACTAGTGGAAACACTATTGCTATGTACAGAATCAATAATTTCTAATCAATATTAAGCACATGGGTTTCGAAATCATTTGATTTATAAATTCTTGCACTGTACTTTTGTAAATCAAATGATTTTGAATGCATTTTCATTCTGACACCTAAGTATTGGTATTATGGTAAATTTTGACTCTTGGGTTTCCCCCCCTCCCCTCTCGGACTGGGACCCATGTGTTTGTTAATATTGATTATAGAAACATAGCAAAGAGGGGAAGTTCCAAGGGAGAAACCACACCCACATTAAAATGGAGAGACATATATAAATTCTCCCACTAGTCATACAAATTTATTTACCTGATGAAGGCCCTTTGTGAGCAGAAACGCGTTGTGTAATTACACTACATGTCTCCAGTTTTTTATGACACTAGTTATTTTTAGCAAACCCTTTAATTGACATGTTATTTTTTTTTCTTATTTATAACCTTTGAGATTAAACAAAACTTCTGTACATAGCAATAGTGTTCCCACCAGTCCGGTTATTCAGCTGGAGATCAAATTGGACGTCAAACTGGGATCAAACCATTAAACGGAAGCACCTTCAGAAATGATTTTATCCCTATACTACCACTTGGACCTGTGGCCTTGCCAGGAGGAGCACAGCTCCACGCATAACAGATGGGCGGCATACCTCAGTGGAGGATCCCATTCACATGCTAAACACAATCAAGTCTCATGCCTACTGCACTACGCTTCCAGGTGAGCACATATATATCACCCATATATCTATCTTTCCACATCTTTTATTGCACTTAGGTAGTGCTCCTGTATTTACTTTCTCCAACAGTTTCCTGCAAAGAAAAATCCATAGCAAGCGCATTTACTGTTTGTTCAACAACATTTAGACAAGCCTGTGAAATGCTGTAATATAGTCTGGTCAGATGAGATAAAATGGAACTGTTTGAATGCCATAATATGCACCATGTTTGGAGGCCAAAAGGCACTGCATATCACCCCAAATACACCATACCGACAGTGAAGTTTGGAAGTGTGAACATCACAGGGTGTGGGGCAGTTTTTCAGCATATGGCACTGGCCAACTGGATGTTATTGAAGGAAGAATGAAAGGAGAAGTATACTGAGACATTCTTGCTAAGAATCTGCTGCCATCTACCAAAATGATTAAGATGAAACGAGGGTGGACATATCAGCAAGACAATGATCACAAACACAACCAAGGAAACTCTCAATTGGTTTCAGAGAAAGAAAATAAACTGCTCGAATGGCCGAGACAATCACTGGACCTGAATCCAATAAAAAAATGTATGGAAGAAACTAAAGCTCAGCGTTCATACAAGGAGCCCATGTCACCTTCAGGATGTGAAGAGTGTTTGTGTGGAAGAATGGGCCAAAATCACACCTGAGCAATGCCTGTGACTAGTTTCTCCATACAGGAGGCGCCTTGAATGTGTCATCACCAGCAAAGGGTTTTGTACGAAGTGTTAAATAAATTTCAGTAAGTGTGTTCAATACTTATTCCCTGTGTCATTTCAAATTATTACACATCATTTATTGACATCTATGGATGATTTATTTGCCTGAATTTCACGTCAATAGCACCTCTAGAAATATATTTACTTTAGAAAATTGGTGATGTGTTTTTGGCATGTATGTATTATTATGGACAGCGAGATCATGAGGTCGGCCAGTGCGTCATTTTCCAGCCTTACCTAGTACGATCTGGTACTTTATTCCGGATATTTTTACTTCCGAAGAAGTAACTTTCTCGTTGTTTGCAGTAAGCAGAGTTCAAGGAGTGCTTGTTGTGTGAACACTTAAGACGATTCACCATCTCATAAAAGAGAAAGCGACTGTAAATTGTAACCTTTGTGCTGGTAAACAGCGAGCGCAGCCGAGCGGGATCAGCGGGATGAGTTATTACAACGCGGATTTGTCACAAAACCTGGAGGGATTCCGGAATCCAGCAAAGTGAACGTGAACCCTGAAGTCTCGGGCACACGTTGCTTATTTGTGACTTGCTGATTTGGTGCAGCATGTTAACTTGTTAATGGGTGAAAAAAACGCTGAAAAAATTAACTTTAATTAAGTCAGTTAAAAGCACTATAAAAATACAGATTTAAAAATGATTGCGGATTTACTGTGTTTTTTTGTATCTTTTTTGACAAATCATAGCTGACATCAACCCCTTAGCCCGATTACCACAAAACCAGGACAATTGGGAAGAGTGAAGGTAAAGTGCCAGACTTGGAGCATCTAATGTGTCGTGTGTGCTGTGCCACTTCTGTCGCAGCTGTGGGACTGGTATTTATAGGCTAGGAAGGGCCCAATAAACAGGGACCTTCACAGCCTGATAATATAAGCCTGTGGCTGTCTGCTTTACCTTTGCTGTTTGCAGAAAATGGGGAAGACCCCAAGTCGTTTAATTTATTTTTTTTAATCATAAAAAGCTGTCCAATAAGCAACAAAAGGGGGAAATTTTATACATTTGTTGGGGAGTTGTGCATTTATATGTCTATATCTATCTCTATAGCATTGATTGCTGTGCAAAACTGCATTGAAAATGAGGCAAAGACACAAATTTTTGCAGGCTCCTTTTTCAGCGCGAAGAGATGCAGATATGGTGCATACATTTTTACATCCAAACACTCAACGTTTGCACATACCCGAAAATTAATTCAAAGGAGTACATATGTAGCAGAGATTAACACGAAATTTAAAGGGACACTCTAGACAAAAGTGAGGAGGTGGAGTATGATACGGGCATTAAACGGGGCCTCTGAAACTTTAATATTGGAAACCTATTAACACTTGATGATCGGTAGGTGTCCCATGCCCTGCCCCATTCAAAACCCATGGCTGATAGCTATTTTATCTTCCCTTCAACCTCCCCTAATATACATGCTTGGCTAGGCAAGGTATATGCATCCCTAAAGGTCAGGTAAGAAGTGTGCACACTGCAACCGAGTTGTGCCAAACTGCAAATTGTAAAAACTTCTATATCCAGTTCTCACTATGTACTGTAGGCCTCCTACTACATAGGAGGGTCACACCCGGCCCCTGGGGGCATAGCACCTGTACTAATGCTATCTTTGTATATAAGGGGAGTGCTAATTTATTGTATATAAATATGTAGTATTCGTAATCCCTCCTGCTCATCCATCTTAAATCTGTTTCATATTTTTCTGTCTTCCCAATCTCAAGTTTCTTTTTATCTTGTTCATATTTATGGATGTTGATAACTTGCAATGCCGGAAAGATTCATCACAAAATTAATTTATAGGGATGCTGTTACAATCGGAAATGTTGATCACTAATCTAAAACCTTTTGCAAATACCACCGTGGTCTAGGCCTTAGGACACCACTGATATAAAGCCCTTCATTAGATATAGCATCCAGTTAAGTCATAGGCAGTCAGGTAAAGGGTTTACCCCAGATATCCAAGGCATTATTCCTAGAAGCTACCCATCAATTAGTCTTGATCACTGGAACATACAGACACAATCTATCGTCACACTGGTAAATACGAGACTTTGTGAAGGCCACATCTACAGTAGCTTCCAACTGGATAACGACCACATAAAAGGAAACAAATCTGATAATAATCTGCACGGTGGATTCAGACAGATAGAAAGGAGCTGATAGTTGACACCATCCACCATGATTGATGTGAACCTACTAAAAAAAAACTTCTTCTTGAGAAGGTCAACCAAGAAAACCAAAAGTGCGGAATATGGGATCTGAAGGGATTGGAGTGGCTTGGAGGAGATTGTGGCACTGACAGTACTAGAAAGTCTAGACTAGCACAAAGCTTTGTAGATAACATGTCCCACCAATACATGTCTAGTTGTGGAAATAGCATATACTCATACAAAATGGACCAGATCCAACCATGTCTAAGTGTCCACATCAAAGCAAACTTAACTGATTTTGCCAATTATGACAAGATTGGACAAACATTTTAAGTCTATGTGGGCTTCCCAAGTCTCTGCCAACAGACAAGGCTGGAGAAGGAAGGTTTGGACATGTTACATTCCAAGGGCTGAAACTTTTGTCTGTAAGGAAGATAAGCAACTGTCAGAGATGTCTGGGAGGGGAATATTGATCACTAAAAACTCGTGTACACAGGCCCGGACCCTGTGGACATGCATGAGGGTGAGCAGCCAGTGATGAGGTATGGATATTTTAACAGTCAAATGGCCATCAAATTATATCTCCAATTGGTGACTCCTCACTTTAGGTTTGGGACTTTGATAACAGTTGCAGAGCACTGCCTTCTTCACATCCTCGGAAAGAAAAAAAAATATTTCATGGAGTCTCTTAAAAAAACAAAAAACACATCAACCCAACAAACACTAAAATACTAAACACTGTAAACACTGATAGCAATCAGGTAAACGAAGGAGACAAAGTCTACTGCCTAGGGATGAGTCTAGGTGAATGGATTAAGATGTTTGCGTTCCCAACCCCAATCCGGAGCTTATACATGTATTATTGATTTTTCCCACTCTCACAAATCAAAGGGTTTTATAATTTCACTAACATTTCTACCTAAAAAAAAATATTAAAGCAATCTAAAATCCTGGCTATTACATTATATAAACAGTATTCTGCCTGTATTGCATCATGTCGACCTTTGTACCCAATTCTTGGCCATAAATTAGTCATGTTCCTTCATATAAGCTAAGACACGTCCGTTGACATTTGGATCTGTCATGTCGGAATTTTTTTTTGGCCAATGGTTGATTGTAAGAAAAAAAATTACTAGTTGCTTGTACTTATTTATGGGGGTATTTTTGTTTTCTATTTTTCTCCGTACTGGTTATTTTTGGTTTTTAGTGTTCGCAGTGTTATCAGTCGGACAATCGGTCGTGTATATAGAAACAAATGTCTGTGGCAAGCTACACTCGTAGCCTAAAAATTCAGGTGTGAGTGTAGCTAACCGAAGAAGCAAAGATTATCAATATGACTCTCCCAAAATTCCAGGAAGTTGAGATATAGCGAGTTGTTTGCAGAGGTCTTCTGACCTACTTTAGCTATCCTTGTGCCTGCTTGTGACATGGTGACCCTGCAGAATAAAAATAAATTCTATTTTTGACTCTGGGAGCTGTTTCTGGACCCCTATGAGAGGTCCCGGAGGGCTACCTGCAGTCACATCTGGGTTGTCAATAGCTTTAAAGTCCTCCATATACAACACAACTATGGACGGACGAATGGTTGTTTGTCTGCAGAAAAAAAAAATCTCAGAATGCATCGGTCGTGTCAAATTTTTCCTCCAATGATATAGTCTGTGCTTACAGACGGGTGAAGAAATCCAACACGCCCAAATCAGTCCTTTAAATGAAATCGAGCATTCCCCAGTCGGTCATTGGTCGAAATTGTAGAGGCAGCCGATGATAATTCACAATGTTCAGCAATTTTGGCTGGCTTTTGCAGTTAACTAAAAAAAAACTATTTTTTATAGACTTTT
Organism: Ranitomeya imitator; assembly: GCF_032444005.1. Lineage (NCBI taxonomy): Eukaryota > Metazoa > Chordata > Amphibia > Anura > Dendrobatidae > Ranitomeya > Ranitomeya imitator. The sequence continues at coordinate 35,022,792 of NC_091284.1, forward strand.
AGGAATTTTTTTTTTTTTTTAAATTGAGTTCACGCATGTAGGTGTAAGTCAATAGGAAATTATTAAATGTGCTCCAAACAGTGTGTTTTTGTGTGGCTTTTTTCACACTTTTGGTGCTATTTTTCGACAACGTATAGAGATTGATGGCATTTTTTGATGCATCTTTGCTTAGGATTCTCTATTAGGCAGGAAAATAATGTACGTGTGAATAACAATAAACATGGGCGATGGAACGTTGTCAGCACAGTCCTTGCAAAATGATTGATAGTACAGCGTGCGCGGTAATAATGTGCCAGGATGTGGTTAAAAGGAGAAGGAAACTGAACAACAACCTTCCCTAATAACTAAGAAAGTCCTAATTGAGTGTAAACACGGTCTAATGTCGGCGCACTCTACCTTCTCGACCACGATATTCCGAATTACAGTAAATGTTGTCGTTTTTGCAGCAAATACCAAGAAAAAGAATGCTACAAAAATGTGAATGCGTGAAAAGTTTGCAAAAAGTTTTTTAAAAAGTCTTTTTTTTTTTAGTGAAAGTTCAACTACACGGTAGGGCTGTGCCGTGTGTGAATATACCTTGACAGAGTCACACCAACCTTTTCCAGGTTCCTGAAAGTCAAATTTGCAAAGATATTGACCCCACTCAAGTCATTTTTGCCTTTTCACGCTGGGTGACTGCTACCCCAGACTTTTTGGTTTTGGTGATCAGTGATCACCCTGCTTTCTCCACTAATACTTTTTGATGTCTAATGTACCATAAGAAAATGTAGCAATATAAGAAAGTGAAGAACAATGCTGGGATCCCTATGTCAGAGCGGAGTTTGTCACCTGGCGCGCCTGCTTTTTCGTAGACCTGAAGGTAAACAAACTCCATGCCACCAGTGCTACATCTGGAACTTTGCTGGGTGCTACAATCTTATTTGTAAGGTTGTTAACATTGTGTTGTGAGGGTGCAATGTCCTCTCCAGGTATTAACTCTATCATCTGAGATTCCAGAATGTCTGCAGCTTCTTACCTGGCGAAGAGTCCAGTGTACACAGTCCTTAAGCCATGTCCTCAGCTACAGCTTCTTAGCAAACAGTTCTCAGACACCCAGGAACAAGTCAGCTCAAGTCAGCCAGCACCTGATGCTATGAAGTGCAGAGCAGGGCAGAGGAATCTGAGACTTCTAGTGATGTCACTCACCAGCAGGTCTTAAAGGAAATCTCCAACCCAGGACATGTCCCTATGGCATAGGACATCCACGCTCCTCGGCAGTCAGTCCAAATGCTGAGACACACACCTGACTCGAAGGAAACGGTTGGACTCGCGAGGAATTCGGGTGATCGTGGATTCTTGTTTGCCACCCTTTCATTGCCAGTGTTTAGCATATCGTAGCTACAGGTTAATGAGTACAAAAGCAAAGATCGCAGTCAGGCGTTACACCGGCTGAAGTTTGGCAACGACTGGTTTTGCAGAAGTGTGAAAAAGTTGCCACGTCTCGAATTAAACTTATAAAAATGACTCAAGAAGTTACGAAAAAGTGATCACATTACTAGTAAGAATGCAAAGGCTTTACAGAAAGGAGGAGATTTCTTCTTTTTTACTGTTTTGCCCCAACTCAAAACCAACTCCAAGACAGTAGTGATGGGCAGTCCGGCTCTTTTTGGCTCTCTCGTCTCTGCTCACCAAGAACTCTTTTGGATCCTAAATGGATCCCTATTAAATAGATGTTCACAATATGTGAACACATATTTAAAATGACGTGAATGTGGCCGAAACCCCGCCTAATTGCAGTCAGCTAATTAAATTGGTGAATGGGCGGAGTTTGGGTCAGGTGGGCGGAGTTACATCCGCCGATCCCCAAAATTTTACACCCAGTGAGAGCCAGTCAGAGAATTCAGTTCCATCGTTCACAGCAGGGAGCCGGCTCTTTGTACCAGATCGTTCACGAACGACACATCACTACAAGACAGGAGGGTCCTGGGCCTGATTGCCCCCTTCATAAATTCTCCATGGCCTTTGTAGTGGTTTTGGCTGGAGAGGAGAGTCGCTGCATTAGTACTGGATAACATTGTAATATAAGCTGTGCCCCCTTCTCTGAAGCCCCCAAGAAAGCAACTCTGGCTAACAACCGCCCCTGAGTAAATATTTACCAATCGGTGGTCATTTAACACCACCAGATAGGGTAATGTATATGCACCTTCAAACTATGGTATGGGCACTCTTGGTTTTACACTGCTGCTCTGGATGTAACTTATATCCGAAAGAAGTGCGATTGACGTGACAGATGATTGACTGCAGGGGTAACGTGTTAACAAAGTGACACGATCCCCAGAAGACCCAGCACCGATGTTGCAGGAATGGCGCCCACTGGAGGTGAATAATAGCATTGTTTTCACTCTACTTTGGGGAATTTTGAGAAGGGGTTGCCGAGAGGTTGACAACCCCTTAAAGAAGCGGTATTTTACATTGTTAATGGGATCACTGTGATGGTAATGCTAATAGGGAGAACTCTGAACTATTAATGGTGTCACTGTGATGTTACTGTAACACCCCAGGTTTCTGGTCCCAGGTTCCTACACTGAGCGGGGATGCCGGTAGACGGAAGACCGAGGTTGTGGGGTTAACGGCAGAAACCGGCGGACAGCAGATTGCAAGTTACCTGTCCACCATTGACACCCGAGGACACAGTGGCAGATAGAGCCCAGGTTGTGGTGGAGGTCCTGTAAAAAGACTCGACTTACCTGTCGTACGGGTAGTGTCCTACCTAAAGGGGGACAGAGAGAAAGTGAGGACCTTGCCAGAGGCCATAGGCAGTAAGGAACTACAACACAGAGCTAGAAGGAAGGCTTCCAACCTCACCTGGTTAGGGCGATTCCTGAGACGCTTCCAAGCCGGCCGGACCATACTAGTGTGATCCAGTGCCCTGGGCTGTGGCTGGCTTAAAGCGAGCAAAGAGGTAAAGAGACTGGAACCTTGTGTCTTGTTTCTTACTACACCATCTTCATCTACTACACCGGGAGCCCTTGGGACCCAGCTTCACCTGTAGGAAGCTACACCATCCCAGCTGCCATAACATCACCCCAATGGACCCTTTTAAGCAGCGTCGGTCATCCTTGACCGAATACCACAGGTGGCATAACGAACATTTATTATTTTACAAATCCCTTTAAAGACCTTTCCTTTAACATGGGCGCCCAGGGCCATGGACCGGGTTGCCGCCGCCATGACACAGCCCTTTAAGTAACGGACCCAGTACCGAGTATCCCACTGTCCTGACGGGCGACTCATTACTGGTAATAGGGGGTAATCTGAACTGTTAACATGGTCACTGAGATGGCACTGTTAAGAGGAGGTTTTCTGAACTGTTAATGGGGTCACTGTGATGGTACTGCCAAAAGGGGGTACTATAATCAACATGTTAGGGCATGTTAGGTTAGGCTATAGGTTGAACTAGATGGACTTAAAGCTTAGTCACACTAAACGACTTACCAGCGATCACGACCAGAGATACGACCTGGCCGTGATCGTTGGTAAGTCATTGTGTGGTCGCTGGGAAGCTGTCACACAGACAGCTCTCCAGCAACCAACGATGCCGAAGTCCCCGGGTAACCAGGGTAAACATCGGGTTACTAAGTGCAGGGCCGCCCTTAGTAACCCGATGTTTACTCTGGTTACCATTGTAAAAGTAAAAAAAAAAAAAACACTACATACTCACATTCTGATGTCTGTCACGTCCCCCGCCGGTGTCCACAGGGTTAAAACTGTGTCAGCGCCGGCAGTAACAGCGGTGACGTCACCGCTGTGCTCTGCTTTACGGCCGGCGCTGGCACAGTCAGTGCAGGGAAGCTCTCGGCCGGAGCGCGTGCATTAGCAGCGCTCCTGCCGAAAGCAGTTTGTACCCTGTGGACGCCGGGGGACGCGATAGACACCGGAATGTAAGTATGTACTGTTTTTTTTTTTTTTAACTTTTACAATGGTAACCAGGGTAAATATCGGGTTACTAAGCGCGGCCCTGCGCTTAGTAACACGATATTTACCCTGGTTACAAGTGAACACATTGCTGGATCGGCATCACACACGCCGATCCAGCGATGACAGCGGGTGATCAGCGACCAAAAAAAGGTCCTGATCATTCCCCAACGACCAACGATCTCCCAGCAGGGGCCTGATCGTTGGTCGCTGTCACACATAACGATTTCATTAATGATATCGTTGATACGTCACAAAAAGCGTGACGTTGCAACGATATTGTTAACAATATCGTTACGTGGGACTCCAGCTTTAAAGTCTTCCTTCAACCTTAATAACTATGTTACTATAAACTCTTAATGGGTCACTGTGATGGTGCTGCCAAAAAGTGGTACTCTGAACTGTTAATGGGGTCACTGTGATGGTGCTGCTAATATGGGGTACTCTGAACCAGTAATGGGGTCACTGTGATGATACTGCTAATATGGGGTACTCTGAACTGTTAATGGGGTCACTGTGATGGTTCTGCTAATATGGGGTACTCTGAACCAGTAATGGGGTCACTGTGATGATACTGCTAATATGGGGTACTCTGAACTGTTAATGGGGTCACTGTGATGGTGCTGCTAATATGGGGTACTCTGAACTGTTAATGGGGTCACTGTGATGGTTCTGCTAATATGGAGTACTCTGAACTGTTAATGGGGTCACTGTGATGGTTCTGCTAATATGGGGTACTCTGAACTGTTAATTAGGACACTTTTAAAAAGGACCATTCAGGCATACGGTGATAGTATAAGGGGCCACTCTTTGAGTACTGATGAGAAAAGAGAAATGTGAAACGTCATAATGACAAGGATTCTGTAATAAACACTTCCTAATCACAAACAGTGGCCCCTCCATTGTCTCAGACTCAGTCCCGGTTTACAAAACGTTCACAAAAGCTTCTCAGGTAGAAAACTAAAGCCAAAGGTAAACTGGGGGAAGATTTATAGATACCAGAGATATTAGGTGATTTTCGCTTCAGAGCAAAAAGTTACAGGAATGGAGGTTACCTGCACCGCAGGGAAGCTGATCACGTTTTGTATTTCAAGTTTTGACCCAGTGGGTTCCTAAAAACAAAAATCAGACGACATTGAAGATTTAATTACTTCACCTAAGCTTGAATGCTGTCCTTCTATTCTATTCATAATGGCCATATAAACTCCTGGAAGGTGGCAAAATCCTCAACTGAATCCACCCAAAGCTTCTCAGAAAGTTCTAGAAGAGGAACAGAAAGGATGTGGTGGGGTATGGCAAAAATACCAAAACACCCAAATAGTGTATATTTTGGAACCCATACTCATGACAGAAAACTTAAAAAAATTGCCAATCTCCTTATTCCTAATGGAAGATACGTAGGATCATAAACAAGTTGTCACCTGTACATAGGGACAGCAGAGATAGCAAATTATGGAGAAGAAGTTGCCTTGAAATAGGGATAAAAAATTAACCCTCTGCTATTTGTATGGTGGGATGAGCTACCTAATTAGGAGGGGCTTAAAACAAGACTGTGCAGCATAAAGGGGCAGTCTGTTGTACATCAGATATAACTTCTTGTACAAATATCCATAAACATGAACTAAAATTTTGGTAAACTGGGCTGGAAGTAGTAGTTAGTAACTGCACTTTTACAAAACTTTTGACATGTTGTAAGGGATCGGCAAAGGACACTGCAGTAGAATGGTGCTACGGAGCATTTATGGGCAGATGGTGCCATCTAGTGGACATAAACAGCTGAAGTGGGCACTTGAGAAGTGCTGGAACAAAAACACAAGAGACTTGTTGCAAGGGGTAAAAAAAAAGAGGCCAGGCACACAAGGGACATCTGGCTGTAACGCAAGAGAGAAATACAAAAGCTTCAGAGACCAGCAAAGGTGAGGAGTTCTTGTATGGACTTGTACTAAGTCACTACCTGTGGAGAAGAAGACTACCGTGACTAATAGCCAATCATTAACCCCGTCCTGACATGCACCGAACATGTACGGTGCTGGGGGAACGCAGTACATGTACAGCACCCCGATCTTGTGGACTCACCCTGAGTGCCACCGCAATTGGGTGCGGGTGTCAGCTGTATGTGAGAGCTGACACCCTGCAGCAATTCCTACAATCTGTACTAATACCGATTGCAGGTGTTGAACTCTGATGCAGCTGTCAATAGTAACAGCGACATCGAGGAGCATCGCAGCACACAGGGAACCCACTCCCTGTGCGATGCTCCTCGAAATATTAAAAAGTGTAAAAATGTTTTAAAAAACATGTTTTAAAAAATCCCGATATAAAGACCAAAAACAAGAAAAAATATTAATCCAATAAATAAATCTACTTATGTAAAAAAAAGAAAAGTACATATATTTAGTCTCGCCGCATCTATAAAACTGTCCCACTAGTTAACCCCTTCAGTGAATACCGTAAAAAATGAGGCAAAAAACAATACTTTATCATCATACCGCCGAATAAAAAGTGCAATTAAACAAGATCAAAAAGACGAATGTAAATAAAAATCGTACAGCTGAAAACATCATCTTGTCCTGCAAAAAACAAGATGCTGTGCAGCTCCGTCTGCAGAAAAATAAAAAAGTTATAGCTCTCAGAATAAAGCAATGCAAAAATATTTTTTTCAATAAAATAGTTGTAAATGGGTAATCGTAATGCTGTAATCGTACTGACCCGAATAAAGCTGCCTTATCAATTTTACTACACTTGGAACGTTCTAAAGAAAAACAATTCCTGAATTGCAAGTCTTTATTCATTCTACCTCCCAAATATTGGAATAGAAAGCAATAAAAAAAATGTGCCCAAAAATTGTACCAATAAAAACGTCAATTCGTCACGCAAAAAGACAAGTCATCACATGACTGTCAGACGAAATATGGGAAAATTATAGCTCTCAAAATATAGTGATGCACAAAACTAGTTTTTGCAATAAAAAGCATCTTTTAGTGTGTGACAGCAGCCAGTCATAAAAGCCCGCTATAAATCTGATATTGCTGTAATCGCACCATCCCGAAGAACAAAGTTGCCTAGTCACTTATAACGCACAAGGAACAGCTTTAAAAAAATAAAACCAATTCTTCACATGCTGTTGATTTTTTCATTCTGCCTCCCAAAGATCGCAGCAAAGCTCGGCGTACATAAAAGCGCCGTCATCCACAGTTTTGTGCATTTCTGAAAAGAATGACGCCACTGAACAGAGGCCAGGTGGAATCCAGAGTAACTCTGCTGCATCATTATAGTGAATGGATCCCTCGGGGGTTTCATTTGTCACGTCACTCAGAGATTTAGATGGAAACCCCAAAGTAAGTGCTCAGCGTAGAGCGATGGATAAATGTGATCCTAAATGTTATGTAAAATGTTCCCAATAAAAGCTTCAACTCGATCCACAAAAACAGCAAGCCCTCACTCAGGTCCACCATCTGTTAACAGAAATATAGGGGCTTCCACGTTACTGATAGTACAAAGTCTCTGGAAAAGCAAAATGGCTCCTCACCCTGCAAAAGAAATTCAGCAAATTCTGCACTTCCAAATCCAAATGCCGCCTCCCTTCTGAGTCCCACAGTGGGTCTAAACCACATTTGGCATCCACATGTTTGGCATTTCTGTAGTGATTAGAGCCAACCTAATTTATGGGTGTGTGTCTCCAGAAGCATGAGCTGGGCATAATGTACTGGTCACTATGAAGTACTGGTCACTACAACGTACTGGTTGCTACAACGTACTGGTCACTACAACGTACTTGTCACTACAATGGCAGTTTGCAATTTTCACTCAGCAGCATCTCTACTAGTTGTATCTGGAAAACACCTATGGAGTCAAAATCATCACTACACCTGTAGATAAATTCCCAAAGAGTTATAATGTCCAAAGGGGGGTCACTTGAGGGGGGATTCTGCTTTTTCTAGCACTCAGGGGCTCTGTATATGAAGTCTGCAAACTTTTCTAGGAAAATCTGCACTCCAGGAGGCAAATAGCGCTCCTTTCCTCCTGAGTCTTGCCATGTGGTTAAGCAGACTATACAGCCACACATGGGGTATTTGTACATTCAGCAGAAACTGTGGGACACATTTTGATGCCATTTTTACTCATTTTCCGATATGAAAATATAAAATTTGGTTTCCTTCACTGCCCAGGGGCATTTAATTCTGTGACACACCCGTGGTGTCAATATAATCTGTGCACCCCCTAGATGAATTCATTGAGAGGTTTAGTTTGTAAAATGGGGTCACTTATGGAGTTTCTGCTGTTCTGGCACCTGAGGGGCTCTGGCAATGTGACATGGCACCCTCAAACCAGTGCAGCAAAATCTGCACTGTAATATGGTGCTCCTTCCCTTCTGAGCTTTCCACTGTGCCTCAAAAGTAGTTTTTGACCATATATGGGGTATTGGTGAACTCAAGAAATTGCACAACAAAATTTGGGATCCATTTTCTCCTCTTACCCTTGCAAAAAATCAAAATTTGGGGCTAAAAAACATTTGTGTGGAAAAAAATTTATTTTTTTATTTTCACAGCTCAACGTCATAATCTTCTGTTAAACACCTTTGGGTTCAAGGTGCTCAATACACATCTAGATAAGTTCCCTGATGGGTCTAGTTTCCAAAATGGGGTCACTTGTGGGGGGTTTCTACTGTTTAGGCACATCAGGGTCTCTCCAAACACGACGTGGTGTTCGCTAAATATTCCAGCAAATTTTGCATTCAAAAAATAAAAGAGCTATTTCTGTTCCAAGCCCTGCTGTTTTTTCCCCTAACAGTGGTTTTCTCCCACATATGTAGTATCTGCATTCTCAAGAGAAATTGCACAACAAATTGTATGGTCCATTTTGTCCTGTTATCCTTGAGAAAGTAAAAAACAAATTTTGAAGAGAAAAGGTTAAATATTTATTTTTTCCTTCCACATTCCATTAATTCCTGTGAAGCACCGGAAGGGTTAATAAACTTCTTGAATGTGGCTTTGAGCACCATGAGGGTATTTACTGTCATATAAGCCCCTCAAAGTCACTTCATATGTGAGGTGGTCCCTAACAAAATGGTTTTGTAAATTTTGTTGTAAAAACGAGAAATCGGTGGTCAACTGTTTAGTTACATCAGGGTCTCTGAAATTGCAATGTGACGCCTGCAGACCAATCCATCTAAGTCTGCCTCCCAAATGGCGCTCCTTCCCTTCCGAGCTCTGCCATGCGCTCAAACTGTGGTTCCCCCCCACATTTGGGGTATCAGCGTATTCAGGACAAATTGGACAACAACTTTTGGGGTCCACTTTCAACTGATACCCTTGGAAAAATACAAAACTGGGGGCTAAAAAATAATTTTTGTGGAAAAAAAAGATTTTTTATTTTCACGGCTCTGCATTATAAACTGTAGTGAAACACATGGGGGTTCAAAGCTCTCACAACACATCTAGATGCGTTCCTTAGGGGGTCTACTTTCCAAAATGGTGTCACTTGTGGGGGGTTTCAATGTTTAGGCACATCAGGGGCTCTCCAAACGCAATATGGCGTCCCATCTCAATTCCTGTCAATTTTGCATTGAAAAGTCAAACAGCACTCCTTCCCTTCCGAGCTCTCCCATGCGCCCAAACAGTGATTTACCCCCACATATGGGGTATCAGCGTACTCAGGACAAATTGTACAACAACTTTTGGGGTCCAATTTCTTCTCTTACTCTTGGGAAAATAAAATATTGGGGGTGAAAAGATCATTTTTGTGAAAAAATATGATTTTTTATTTTTACGGCTCTGCATTATAAAATTCTGTGAATCACTTAATGGGTCAAAGTGCTCACCACACATCTAGATAAGTTCCTTAGGGGGTTTACATTCCAAAATGGTGTCATTTGTGGGGGGTTTCAATGTTTAGGCACATCAGTGGCTCTCCAAACGTAACATGGCATCCCATCTCAATTCCAGTCAATTTTGCATTGAAAAGTCAAATGGCTCTCCTTCGCTTCCGAGCTCTGCCATGTGCCCAAACAGTGGTTTACCTCCACATATGGGGTATCGGCGTACTCAGGACAAATTGTACACAAACTTTTGGGGTCCATTTTCTCCTGTTACCCTTGGTAAAATAAAACAAATTGGAACTGAAGTAAATGTTTTGGGAAAAAAAGTTAAATGTTAATTTTTATTTAAACATTACAAAAATTCCTGTGAAGCACCTGAAGGGTTAATAAACTTCTTGAATGTGGTTTTGAGCACCTTGAGGGGTGCAGTTTTTAGAATGGTGTCACACTTGGTTATTTTCTATCATATAGACCTCTCAAAATGACTTCCAATGAAATGTGGTCCCTTAAAAAAATAAAATGGTGTTGTAAAAATGAGAAATTGCTGGTCAAATTTTAACCCTTATAACTCCCTAACAAAAAAAATGTTGGTTCCAAAATTGTGCTGATGTAAAGTAGACATGTGGGAAATGTTACTTCTTAAGTATTATGTGTGACATATCTCTGTGATTTAATTGCATAAAAATTCAAAGTTGGCAAATTGCAAAATTTTCAAAATTTTCGCCAAATTTCCATTTTGTTCAGAAATAAACACAGGTAATAGCAAAGAAATTCTACCACTTTCATGAAGTACAATATGTCACGAGAAAACAATGTCAGAATCACCGGGATCCGTTGTAGCGTTCCAGAGTTATAACCTCATAAAGGGACAGTGGTCAGAATTGTAAAAATTGGCCTGGTCATTAACTGTTGTGAATTCTGCTCTTGGGTTCCCTCCAGTGGTTGTAGGTGGGAATGCAGTTGTCTCTGACTCGCAGTCCTGGCCAGGTGTATCGGATGATTACAATTCTGACTGGGATATTTAGGTGTGCAGGATCCTTTAGCCCTTGCCAGTTGTCAATGTTTCTTGTGAAGTGTTGGATCACTTTCTGGCTTCTCCTGCTTGCTGCCAAATTCAGCAAAGATAAGTGTTTGGTTTTTGTATCTGTGGCACACTGCTGTGTGCTTGTTTCAGTTTTATTCCTGCTCTGATTGCAGGATTCACTGGAGTTGCAGATTTACGCTCCTACATCTTTTAGTTAGATGTAGGAAGTTTTTTGTATATTCTGCTGTGGATGATTTTGAAGGGTTTTAATACTGATTGCACAGAACTCTGTCCTATCCTGTCCTATCTAGCTAGAGTGGCCTCCTGTGCTAAATCCTGTTTTTCTGCCTGTGTATGTTTTTTCCTCTCCGACTCACCACCAATATTTGTTGGGGGCTGTCTATCCTTTGGGGATTTTCTCTGAGGCAAGATAGTATTCCAATTTCCATCTTTAGGGGTGTTTAGTCCTCCGGCTGTGACGAGGTGTCTAGGTGTGTTAGGTACACTCCACGGCTACTTCTAGTTGCGGTGTTAAGTTCAGGATTGCGGTCAGTATAGTGGCCACCTTCTCCAGTGAAAGTTCTCATGCAGCTCCAAGGTCACTTGATCATAACATTAACGTGCAAATCACCCTTGGGGGTAAAGGGGTTAAGGGCATAAAAATTAAAAATTTCAGATTTTTCACAAATAAACGTAAGTCATATCGAAGAATGTTTACCACTATCATGATGTACAATAAGTCATGAAAAAAAGCAATCTTAGAATCATTGAGATCCGCTAAAGCGTTCCAGAGTTTTGACCTCATAAAGTGACAGTGGTCAGAATTGAAAAAATTGGCCTGGTCAAGAAGATGAAAACAGGCTTCAGGGTGAAGGGGTTAAGAGAATGTGTCAGAAAACAAAGGATTAGTACCACAACTGAGTAATTGAGGGAAGCAGAGTCTTTCCATAAGATGAGACTCTTGTCTACCATAGTGAGGATAGAAAAAGGCAAAGGTATTGATTGCGTAAGCAAAGGTATCAATCAAGTTAGCTGAGGTATTGATTGTTTGATCAGAGTTATTGATTATGTTAATGGAGGTATGGATCGTGTGAGCAGAGGTACAGATCATGTTAGCAGGGGTATGGATTCTGTGAGCAGAGGTACAAATCATGTTAGCGGAGGTATCGATCGTGTGAGCAGAGGTACAGATCATGTTAATAGAGGCATGGATTCTGTGAGCAGAGATATAGATCATGTTAGCGGAGGTTTCGATTGTGTGAGCAGAGGTACAGATCATGTTAGTGAAGGTATGGATTGGGTGAGCAGAGGTACAGATCATGTTAATAGAGGTATCGAACATGTGAGCAGAGGTACAAGTCATATTAGGAGAGGTATGGATCATGTGAGCAGAGGTACAGATCATGTTAGCGGGGGTATCGATCTTGTGAGCGGAGGTACAGATCATGTTAGCGAAGTTATGGATCGTGTGAGCAATGTTACAGATCATTTTAGCGGAGGCATCGATCATGTGAGCAGAGGTAGAGATCATGTTAGCGGAGTTATCAAATGTATGAACAGAGGTTCAAATCATTTTAGCGGAGGCGTCGATAATGTGAGTAGAGGTAGAGATTATGTTAACGGAAGTATGGATTGTGTGAGCAGAGGTACAGATCATGTTAGCGGAGGTATGGATTGTGTGAGCAGAGGTAGAGATCATGTTAATAGAGGTGTCGAGCATGTGAGCAGAGGTACAGATCATTTAGCGGAGGTATCGATCATGTGAGCAGAGGTAGATATTATGTTAGCGGCGGTATGGATTGTGTGAGCAGAGGTACAGATTATGTTAGAGGAGGTATGGAACATGTGAGCAGAGATACAGATCATTTAGCGGAGGTATCGATTGTGTGAGCAGAGGTACAGATCATGTTAATGGAGGTATGCAACATGTGAGCAGAGGTACAGATCATGTTAGCGGAGGTATGGATTGTGTGAGCAGAGGTACAGATCATGTTAGTGGAGGTATGGATCGTGTGAGCAGAGGTACAGATCATGTTAGCAGAGGTATGGATTGTGTGAGCAGAGGTACAGATCATGTTAGCGGAGATATCGATCATGTGAGCAGAGGTAGAGATGATGTTATTGGAGGTATGGATCATGTGAGCAAAGGTAGAGATCATGTTAGTGGAGGTATGGATCATGTGAGCAGAGGTACAGATCATGTTAGTGGAGGTATGGATCTTGTGAGCAGAGGTACAGATCATGTTAGTGGAGGTATGGATCATGTGAGCAGCGGTACAGATCATGTTAGTGGAGGTATGGATCATGTAAGCAGAGGTACAGATCATGTGAGTGGAGGTATGGATCGTGTGAGCAGAGGTACAGATCATGTTAGTGGAGGTATGGATCATGTGAGCAGAGGTACAGATCATGTTAGTGGAGGTATGGATCGTGTGAGCAGAGGTACAGATCATGTTAGTAGAGGTATGGATCGTGTGAGCAGAGGTACAGATCATGTTAGCGGAGATATCGATCATGTGAGCAAAGGTAGAGATGATGTTATTGGAGGTATGGATCATGTGAGCAGAGGTTCAGATCATGTTAGTGGAGGTATAGATCATGTGAGCAGAGGTAGAGATGATGTTATTGGAGGTATGGATCATGTGAGCAGAGGTACAGATCATGTTAGTGGAGGTATGGATCGTGTGAGCAGAGGAACAGATCATGTTAGCAGGGGTATGAATCATGTGAGCAGACGTACAGATCATGTTAGCGGTGGTATGGATCATGTGAGCAGAGGTACAGATCATGTTAGTGGAGGTATGGATCGTGTGAGCAGAGGTACAGATCATGTTAGTGGAGGTATGGATCGTGTGAGCAGAGGTACAGATCATGTTAGCGGAGGTATGGATAGTGTGAGCAGAGGTACAGATAATGTTAGCGGAGATATCGATCATGTGAGCAGAAGTAGAGATCATGTTAGTCGAGGTATGGATTGTGTGAGCAGAGGTACAGATCATGTTAGTTGAGGTATGGATCTTGTGAGCAGAGGTACAGATCATGTTAGTGAAGGTATGGATCTTGTGAGCAGAGGTACAGATCATGGTAGCGGAGATATTGATCATGTGAGCAGAGGTAAAGATCATGTAAGTGGAGGTATGGATCATGTGAGGAAAGGTACAAATCATGTTAGTGGAGGTATGGATCTTGTGAGCAGAGGTACAGATCATGTTAGTGGAGGTATGGATCATGTGAGCAAAGGTACAGATCATGTTAGCGGAGGTATGGATCATGTGAGCAGAGGTACAGATCATGTTAGCGGTGGTATGGATCATGTGAGCAGAGGTACAGATCATGTTAGCGGTGGTATGGATCGTGTGAGCAGAGGTACAGATCATGTTAGCAGAGATATCGATCATGTGATCAGAGGTAGAGATCATGTTAGTGGAGGTATGGATCATTTGAGCAGAGGTACAGATCATGTTAGTGGAGGTATGGATTGTGTGAGCAGAGTTACAGATCATGTTAGTGGAGGTATGGATCGTGTGAGCAGAGGTACAGACAGGGCCGGCTCCAGGTTTTTGAGGGCCCAGGGCGAAAGAGTCTCAGTGGGCCCCCCTTTAACACATGCCACGATTCATGATCGCATATAAACACAGCCAGGTAGTATATAGCACAGCCACGTAGCATATAACACAGCCATGTAGTATATAACAGCCCATGTAGCATATAACACAGTCACTATAGCACAGCCAACGTATCATATAACAGCCCATATAGTATATAGCACAGCCACATAGTATATAACACGGCCCACATAGTTTATAGAACAGCCATGTAGTATACAGCACAACCCACATAGTAGTATACATCACTGCCCACACAGTAGTATACTGCACAGCCCACACAGTTGTATATAGCACAGCCCACACAGTAGTATATAGCACAGCCCACACAGTATTATATAGCACAGCCCACACAGTTGTATACAGCACAGCCCACACAGTAGTATATAGCACAGCCCACACAGTAGTATACAGCACTGCCCACACAGTAGTATACAGCACTGCCCACATAGTATATAGCAGCCCACGTAGTATATAACAATGCCCACGTAGTATACAACACTGCCCACGTAGTATATAACACAGCCCACGTAGTATATAGCAGCCCATGTAGTATATAGCAGCCCAGCCCATGTAGTATATAGCAGCCCACATAGTACATAGCACAGCCCACGTAATATATAGCAGCCCACGTAGTATATAGCAGCCTAGCCCACGTAGCATATAGCAGCCCAGCCCACGTTGTATATAACACAGCCCAACCAGTATATATGAGCCCATACCTTGTCCTCCCAGCCAGGCTCTGCATCCCCCCGCAATCCTTTGTTCCAGGTGGCAGGTGCTGCACACTTCCTGTTTGGCGACGCTCGGCTCATTCTCCGGGCACTGGACGGTCGGAAGTCACTCTGCTCTGCGTAGCCATGGCGATGAATTGTGGGCAGCTCTCCAGCAGCTGCAAAAGTCCCATAGCTCCGTGCTGCCTCTGCCTCCTCTCTTCTAGCGTGCACCTCGGACCGCAGATGCCTGCCTCAGGGGCTGCATGCGGGCAGCCTGCCCCTAACGCCTCTGAATGGGCCCCCCTGTCTCGCCAGGACCCCGGCACTTGCCCGGGTACGCCGGGTGCTGACGCCGGCCCTGGGTACAGATCATGTTAGCGGAGATATCGATCATGTGAGCAGAGGTAGAGATGATGTTATTGGAGGTATGGATCATGTGAGCAGAGGTACAGATCATGTTAGTGGAGGTATGGATTGTGTGAGCAGAGGTAGAGATGATGTTATCAGAGATATCGATCATGTGAGCAGAGGTAGAGATCATGTTAGCGGAGATATCGATCATGTGAGCAGAGGTAGAGATCATGTTAGTGGAGGTATGGATCATGTGAGCAGAGGTACAGATCATTTTAGTGGAGGTATGGATCGTGTGAGCAGAGGAGGTCCGAATAAGATCCAGTGAGTCACAAACCAAGACCAAGGCAGAAATCTCCAACGGTATTTACTCAAAGGCAAAATAATCAAGGTAATATGGAGAATATTAAGGCAGATGCACCCCAAAGATACAGTAGCTCAGCAGCAGCTGAAATCACTGTGCCACTCCAAGGTCTCCTGAGAACTGTATACTACAACAGACTAGTAAGAAATTTACCTAACAGGCAACTAAAAACAGGAACAAGTGTAAATTGAATGTAGTGTTATTAAGGGAGCCCCTGGAATGGCACATTGAGTATAACTTACACAACTCTAATATAAGATACACCTCTAAAGTAACAATTTAACACTCTGAGCAGAGATACCCGGGTATCTATCACTTTGGTACCGTATCCTGAGATGGATTTCCTCTCAGGCAGGAATCCGCACAGGCCACAGCCAGTCCTTATCTTCAGCGCCAATAAGTTACAGCAAGCTCCTCTTGTCTTGTCGGCCGATGCCGAGCCCAAACGCCGGGGACTTAGTTAGTGGTCTCACGATGTAGTCTCTGCTTCTGTAGCTCCTAGGAATGCTTCCACGACAATCCGTCCGTCTCTGTATCAGCAGTCTGTCCAGACTTGTTCCTCCACTCAATGCACAGGGAATCCACAGACTTCCAAATACGTACTGGGTTCTTAGTAAAGTCTCAGTCTTTTCTTAGATAAAGGGTTAGCTCCTCTCCAGGAAACGTTAGCAACACAAGTCTCTCACAGAGTTAAACAAAAGGTTAGCTCTTCTCCAGGGGAACGTTAGCAACAAAAAGTCTCTCAAAAGCTTCTTTTCCTCCAAAAACACTTGCAGTAAATCCACACAGTCTCTTTTTAAGATCTATAAAGGCACAGATGATTGGCCTCGGGGAGACCAAAACATCCAACACCGCGGAGACACCATCACGTGTTTCTCAACGCAGTGATTCCAGAACACTGCCCCCATCCCTTATGGGAAATATGTAGATGCATGTAAAGAAGCTGCGGAGACACCATCACGTGTTTCTCGACGCAAGCAATGAATAGCCAGGCCTTTCCCCGGGAAGGAACAACCACGGGAAGGACAGCATCCTATGAAGGAAAGCCACCTATGCCAAGCATGGTATCCATCCACAGACAGCTGTTTCGGGGTTTTTGCCCCTCATCAGTGTGGAGTAGGAATCTGGCTATTAGGAGCAGTGCCTAGTACAAAGGCTATAAAGGCACAGATGATTGGCCTCGGGGAGACCAAAACATCCAACACCGCGGAGACACCATCACGTGTTTCTCAACGCAGTGATTCCAGAACACTGCCCCCATCCCTTATGGGAAATATGTAGATGCATGTAAAGAAGCTGCGGAGACACCATCACGTGTTTCTCGACGCAAGCAATGAATAGCCAGGCCTTTCCCCGGGAAGGAACAACCACGGGAAGGACAGCATCCTATGAAGGAAAGCCACCTATGCCAAGCATGGTATCCATCCACAGACAGCTGTTTCGGGGTTTTTGCCCCTCATCAGTGTGGAGTAGGAATCTGGCTATTAGGAGCAGTGCCTAGTACAAAGGCTATAAAGGCACAGATGATTGGCCTCGGGGAGACCAAAACATCCAACACCGCGGAGACACCATCACGTGTTTCTCAACGCAGTGATTCCAGAACACTGCCCCCATCCCTTATGGGAAATATGTAGATGCATGTAAAGAAGCTGCGGAGACACCATCACGTGTTTCTCGACGCAAGCAATGAATAGCCAGGCCTTTCCCCGGGAAGGAACAACCACGGGAAGGACAGCATCCTATGAAGGAAAGCCACCTATGCCAAGCATGGTATCCATCCACAGACAGCTGTTTCGGGGTTTTTGCCCCTCATCAGTGTGGAGTAGGAATCTGGCTATTAGGAGCAGTGCCTAGTACAAAGGCTATAAAGGCACAGATGATTGGCCTCGGGGAGACCAAAACATCCAACACCGCGGAGACACCATCACGTGTTTCTCAACGCAGTGATTCCAGAACACTGCCCCCATCCCTTATGGGAAATATGTAGATGCATGTAAAGAAGCTGCGGAGACACCATCACGTGTTTCTCGACGCAAGCAATGAATAGCCAGGCCTTTCCCCGGGAAGGAACAACCACGGGAAGGACAGCATCCTATGAAGGAAAGCCACCTATGCCAAGCATGGTATCCATCCACAGACAGCTGTTTCGGGGTTTTTGCCCCTCATCAGTGTGGAGTAGGAATCTGGCTATTAGGAGCAGTGCCTAGTACAAAGGCTATAAAGGCACAGATGATTGGCCTCGGGGAGACCAAAACATCCAACACCGCGGAGACACCATCACGTGTTTCTCAACGCAGTGATTCCAGAACACTGCCCCCATCCCTTATGGGAAATATGTAGATGCATGTAAAGAAGCTGCGGAGACACCATCACGTGTTTCTCGACGCAAGCAATGAATAGCAAGGCCTTTCCCCGGGAAGGAACAACCACGGGAAGGACAGCATCCTATGAAGGAAAGCCACCTATGCCAAGCATGGTATCCATCCACAGACAGCTGTTTCGGGGTTTTTGCCCCTCATCAGTGTGGAGTAGGAATCTGGCTATTAGGAGCAGTGCCTAGTACAAAGGCTATAAAGGCACAGATGATTGGCCTCGGGGAGACCAAAACATCCAACACCGCGGAGACACCATCACGTGTTTCTCAACGCAGTGATTCCAGAACACTGCCCCCATCCCTTATGGGAAATATGTAGATGCATGTAAAGAAGCTGCGGAGACACCATCACGTGTTTCTCGACGCAAGCAATGAATAGCCAGGCCTTTCCCCGGGAAGGAACAACCACGGGAAGGACAGCATCCTATGAAGGAAAGCCACCTATGCCAAGCATGGTATCCATCCACAGACAGCTGTTTCGGGGTTTTTGCCCCTCATCAGTGTGGAGTAGGAATCTGGCTATTAGGAGCAGTGCCTAGTACAAAGGCTATAAAGGCACAGATGATTGGCCTCGGGGAGACCAAAACATCCAACACCGCGGAGACACCATCACGTGTTTCTCAACGCAGTGATTCCAGAACACTGCCCCCATCCCTTATGGGAAATATGTAGATGCATGTAAAGAAGCTGTTTTTAGTGCCTAGTACCCCGAAACAGCTGTCTGTGGATGGATACCATGCTTGGCATAGGTGGCTTTCCTTCATAGGATGCTGTCCTTCCCGTGGTTGTTCCTTCCCGGGGAAAGGCCTGGCTATTCATTGCTTGCGTCGAGAAACACGTGATGGTGTCTCCGCAGCTTCTTTACATGCATCTACATATTTCCCATAAGGGATGGGGGCAGTGTTCTGGAATCACTGCGTTGAGAAACACGTGATGGTGTCTCCGCGGTGTTGGATGTTTTGGTCTCCCCGAGGCCAATCATCTGTGCCTTTATAGCCTTTGTACTAGGCACTGCTCCTAATAGCCAGATTCCTACTCCACACTGATGAGGGGCAAAAACCCCGAAACAGCTGTCTGTGGATGGATACCATGCTTGGCATAGGTGGCTTTCCTTCATAGGATGCTGTCCTTCCCGTGGTTGTTCCTTCCCGGGGAAAGGCCTGGCTATTCATTGCTTGCGTCGAGAAACACGTGATGGTGTCTCCGCAGCTTCTTTACATGCATCTACATATTTCCCATAAGGGATGGGGGCAGTGTTCTGGAATCACTGCGTTGAGAAACACGTGATGGTGTCTCCGCGGTGTTGGATGTTTTGGTCTCCCCGAGGCCAATCATCTGTGCCTTTATAGCCTTTGTACTAGGCACTGCTCCTAATAGCCAGATTCCTACTCCACACTGATGAGGGGCAAAAACCCCGAAACAGCTGTCTGTGGATGGATACCATGCTTGGCATAGGTGGCTTTCCTTCATAGGATGCTGTCCTTCCCGTGGTTGTTCCTTCCCGGGGAAAGGCCTGGCTATTCATTGCTTGCGTCGAGAAACACGTGATGGTGTCTCCGCAGCTTCTTTACATGCATCTACATATTTCCCATAAGGGATGGGGGCAGTGTTCTGGAATCACTGCGTTGAGAAACACGTGATGGTGTCTCCGCGGTGTTGGATGTTTTGGTCTCCCCGAGGCCAATCATCTGTGCCTTTATAGCCTTTGTACTAGGCACTGCTCCTAATAGCCAGATTCCTACTCCACACTGATGAGGGGCAAAAACCCCGAAACAGCTGTCTGTGGATGGATACCATGCTTGGCATAGGTGGCTTTCCTTCATAGGATGCTGTCCTTCCCGTGGTTGTTCCTTCCCGGGGAAAGGCCTGGCTATTCATTGCTTGCGTCGAGAAACACGTGATGGTGTCTCCGCAGCTTCTTTACATGCATCTTTTTAAGATCTCACAGCAGCTTCTCCTTTTGCTTCCCGCCTTTTCTCTCCCAGCTCTCACTTCTTAGTTTCACTTTACACCGGAGACACTAGACCCCACCCTTTGCTGCAACAGGCAAAAACCACAGGGTCCTAGTGCCCTCTCAGTGGGACTACAGTTCACCCTCTTACATGCCACCCCACTAGAGGTTGGTGTCCTCGACATACCTTCCCACTCAAATTCATCTTGAGCATATCGCTGAGGCGGTATTCCTGCTGTAGATCGTGTAGTTCTCCTGAGTCCTACATCAACAGGTGCGACCTTAGAGGGAGCTAGAGTCTCTTCCGTGGTCATGTTAGTGGGCGTAAGTGGAGTTGTCTCCTCCTGCGGCTCGATGTCCTGTGATACAGCGTCAGGACCAAGCAGTTGACCTGATGCACTCTCCTCAACAACATCCTCCATATCCCCAACATTCTCATCACCCGAGGCCAGATCGGTCACAGTGGGCAAATAAGCAGGCGCAGGAGTAAGCACACCATCAAACTCAAGATCATTCAGAGTTCCCGCCCCTTGGAACATGGCCTCTGGCTCTAGGGGAGTAGGCGCCGAATCTTCAAACCAGCACCGTTGTAACATGTTACGATGCAAATTACGGGTTGGCCCCCCTGTCCCCACCGGTTCGACCTCGTACACTGGAATCTCAGGGTTCACCTGTTTTTTTATCAGATACGGTATCGCCTCCCATCGGTCACTCAGCTTTCCTGACCGTCGTTTTGTCCTCACCAACACTCTGTCTCCTGGAGAGAACAGCTCTGTTTGTACAGGTCGCGTGTCCTTATGGACCACCTGGCGAAGGCGGTCGCCCACCACCTGATGCACAACCCTCAACCGCCGCCGATGCTCTCGTACCCACTCGGATGCAGTCCGAAGGGGGGCGGAGGAGGGATCTGGCATGTTCAAATCCTCAATGTCTCGGCCAGGTCTACCAAACATCAACATGTGTGGTGAGTAACCAGTAGTACTGTGCACCCTGTTATTGTAAGCCCACATCAATTCGAGGAGATACTCAAACCAGCATGTCTGTTGCTGACTCTCTAAGGACCTCAACATTTGCAACAGGGTCCGATTAAAACGCTCACACGCCCCATTACCCTGAGGGTGGTAAGGCGTTGTTCTCGACTGCTCGATACCATAGAGCTGGTGCAACTCTTTCATCAGCGTCCCCTGAAAGCAGGCCCCTTGATCTGAATGTATTCTCTGCGGACACCCGAACACTTGGAAGAAATGTCGGCACACTGCCTCAGCCGCCGACTTGGCCGTCTGATCTCTTGTCGGCACCGCTACAGCATACATGGTAAAGTGATCTGTCATCACCAGGCAATAGGAGTACCCTGACGTAGAGTACCCTATCAACACGTAGTCAATCATGAGTAGTTCCAGTGGAGCTGAAGTCTTAATAGACTGTGTGGGAGCCCGCTGCTCAGGGCTTTTGTTGAGCCCACAAATTCGGCACTGCCGACACGCGTCAGCCACCATCCCTCCCAACTCAGGGCAGTAGAGGACTCGCTGCAACCACTGAAGTGTCTTTTCACTTCCAAAATGGGCCCCCTTCTCATGCGCCTCACGAGCGACCACTGGCCCCATACCCACAGGAATTATCAGTTGGTACCGATGCTGCAGCTCCGATGGCAGGTACACCTTACGATACAAAAGACCTTGTTCCACACACAATTTATCCCATTGTCGAAGGAGTTTCATTCCTTCCATGGACAACTGAGCCTTGTCCTCTGCACTGGGCCAGGCCTTGTTTTGTACCCAACGGCGCACAAGTGCAACGTCCGGACACTCATCCTGGACTCTTGTCCAATCTGAGGGTGTTTTACCCAGGACACAGGGCATCCCGGTGGCCACCCCACTTGAGTGTACCACACTTTGGAAGATAGGTATTTGCCCCAAAGCTGGAGTTTCAGTATCCTCAAGTTGTTCGTCAACATCTTCCCCGGATGACCCAAGGGGAACTCTTGACAATGCATCTGCATTGCCGTTCTCTCGACCAGAGCGAAATTTAATGCGGTAATTGAACTTGGCCAGTCTGGCGACCCACCGCTGCTCCAACGCCCCCAGTTTTGCATTCTCTAAGTGAGCTAGCGGGTTGTTATCTGTCATGACTAGCACCTCAGCTCCTGTTAGATACTCGGCGAAGCGTTCTGTCATTGCCCACACCAGGGCCAGCAATTCCAGCCGGAATGAGCTGTAGTTAGCCGGATTTCGCTCGGAGTCTCTTAAAGATCTGCTGCCATAAGAAATCACTCGTTCTCGGCCGTCCTGCACCTGTGCTAGTACTGCCCCCAACCCATGAAGACTACCATCGGTATACAACAAAAAAGGAGTGTCAAACCGGGCGTAGGCCAGCAATGGGGCACTCGTTAGGGCGGTTTTCACTCCATCAAATGCCTTTTTCTGTAGGGGCCCCCATGGAATGGGGCGATTTCGAGGACCCAGCGCTGTCCCTCTCAAAAGTTCATTCAAGGGACTCACCACTTGTGAGAATTTAGGCACAAACCGCCGATAGTATCCTGCTAGGCCCAGGAAGGCCCGCACTTCTCGCAGGTCACAAGGAGGTGGCCACTCTTGTACCGCCTTAATCTTACTGGCTAAAGGTAGTACCCCGTCCGGGGTCACCAGATGCCCCAAATATTCAATCTGGTTTCGTAACAGTTGACATTTTTTTGGCTTTATTTTCAGGCCGTAGCTCTTGAGCCGCCGGAGAACTTGACGCAGCTTCTCCAGATGATCTTCAAATGAGGTTCCGAACACCACAATGTCGTCTAGATATATCAGGACTGATTCAAAATTTAGATCGCCCAAGCAATGTTCCATCAGGCGTTGGAAGGTTCCCGGGGCGGTAGCGAGGCCAAAGGGCATCCGGTTGAACTCAAAGAGCCCCATTGGCAAGACAAACACCGTCTTGGCCCGATCTTTTTCAGCCATTGGGACCTGCCAGTACCCGCTTGCCAAATCCAACGTTGAGAAATACTTGGCCCGACCCAGGGCCGACAGGGATTCTTCAATACGCGGTAAAGGATATGCGTCCCGTACGGTGTGGGCATTCAATTTCCGATAGTCCACACAAAATCGGAGTGTCCCATCCTTCTTGCGGACCAAGACTACAGGGGCCGCCCAGGGACTCCGGCTCTCTCGGATCACTTGGTTGTCCAGCATACTGGCCACCATGCTCTTCACCTCTTGATAGAGCGCCGGAGGAATTTGACGATATCTTTCTCTAATGGGTGGAGTATCCCCCGTTGGAATCTCATGCTCAATCGTCTGGGTACACCCGAAGTCCTCTCCATGTCGGGAAAAGGTCTCTTGATGTTCCCACAAAACTCTCTCCAACTGCTCCAACTGCACGGGGGTCAGCTTCTCCCGATCCACTCCCATCTGCTCCATGATCACATGAACATTCCATTCCTCCGTAGGAGGTTCAGTCCGGCCTACCTCGACCGCGAATGTCCAGGATGACTGTTGGTCTGGTCGCAATTCGAACCCTGCATTTTCCGACACCTTCTCTGCCGGCACGAACAGTTCAGCCAGTATGGTCCCAGCGGGAATTGCAACAGCTTCATCTAAAACATTGATGCATCGGACCGGCACTCGTCCATTCTTCACAATCACCAAAGACCGGGCCACATGCACCTTGGCAAATGAGGAACCCTCTCGGGCGGGCTCAAGTAGCACTTCAAGCCCATTCAATCTCTGTGCAGCTCCCACAGGCATCATTAAGAGTTCCTCTTGTCTGGGTCCCAGCAGGATCGGGGCCCTCGAAGTCACTCGGACCCGGCCCACCCGGCCACCTGGGACCGCACTTTTCAGCAAGTCGCAACTCAGCACTAGACGGTGTAGAATTCTCTGTGTGGGTCGGTGTCTTGTCGCACGGGCCCAGTATTGGGGTCCTTCACTGGCATACATCTGGTGATTCAAATCTCGCAGCACGTTCATTCCGAGCATCACTTCCATCCCTCTTCTAGGGGGGTGATCCACCAGTACTACCCCTTTCTGCCCCAGCTCTTGACCAAATATTTTTAGTTGCATCCACACGATCCCTTTGACTGACAATTGACCATTATTTGCGGCGGTCAGTCGTATCACTTGGCCATCCTCTGGAATCACTAGTCGACTGAAGTATCTCTCATATACTTCTAGAGGCATTATAGTACATTCGGATCCCGTGTCAACCAAGCACCTCATCTTCCGCCCTTCAAACTCTGCTTCTATCACTGGACTACATGCAAACAAATCTTGTTCATTCCGTCGAGGGCTTTGTGTGGGTGGGGCCGCTGCTGCTTGCCCTCTCATGGCAGCGGCCGGAAGTTTAAAGCCGGCGACGGGGTTTCTGGGGCTGTAAGCGCCCGGCAGTAACGCGAGATGTGTCCCTGGCGGCCACACTTCCAGCAGGTGATTGTTCCTCGTGGGCGAGGGCTTGACTCATTCTGATAGGACGACCTGGCCATTTGCGGGGTCACCGTTCCAGGGGGTGGGGCAGGAGGTTCCCGTGAGGGGGTAGAGGCGGGATCAACTGTCAGTTGAGACAATTTCAGCTTCAACTCCTTCACCTCAGCACGCAAAGCTTGTACCACGCTTACCAGCCCCTCTCCGCCCGACCCTGATGACCCACCTTCCTCCAGCTGGGCACTGTTCACTGACCCCTCGGGAACATAGGCTGATTTCTCTTCCCTTTCCACTGCAGCTCGGTAACTCTGCCAGAAAGATAACTCTGGTGCAACCCGGGCCATTTCCAACAGTTTGTCCCGGAGAAGTCTATTGGCTAAACCAGTGATGAATTGTTCCCGGAGCAAGCGGTCTACCTCCCGGAACGCCCCCATGGCCCCTGGGTCTAGTCGCTGCATCTCATTCAACATCTCTTGCAAAATATTAGAGTACTGCATCAGGGACTCACACTCTCTCTGGGGACGATTAAAGAATAGGGACCGAAGCTGGGCCACACGCGCTCGGCCCCCCAAACTCCCCTCTAACAGTTCCAAAATCTTTTCTAATGTATCCCTCTCTGATTCTGGGCGCACCATCACCATACGCCTAATATCACCCTCCAGTGCATTTAATGCCAGCTCAGCGCGTAACGTGGGGGTCAAATTACACATGCGCAGAATACTCCGGATTCTCTCAGCCCAATCTTGCAACGCCATGTTGCGCCCATCGTATTTCGGCATGTGCTGAAATAAAGCCCCTACAGGCACATACCCTTCCGGAGTCGCAGCGGCTGCCAGGGGAACCCCAACCCCCGAGGAGGATGCGGATACAGCGGGGTCATTTCCACCCTCGCCCTCGTCCATGACAAACACTGGATCCTGCTGACTACGCCAAAAATGTAATGACCAGAGGTCCGAATAAGATCCAGTGAGTCACAAACCAAGACCAAGGCAGAAATCTCCAACGGTATTTACTCAAAGGCAAAATAATCAAGGTAATATGGAGAATATTAAGGCAGATGCACCCCAAAGATACAGTAGCTCAGCAGCAGCTGAAATCACTGTGCCACTCCAAGGTCTCCTGAGAACTGTATACTACAACAGACTAGTAAGAAATTTACCTAACAGGCAACTAAAAACAGGAACAAGTGTAAATTGAATGTAGTGTTATTAAGGGAGCCCCTGGAATGGCACATTGAGTATAACTTACACAACTCTAATATAAGATACACCTCTAAAGTAACAATTTAACACTCTGAGCAGAGATACCCGGGTATCTATAACTATGGTACCGTATCCTGAGATGGATTTCCTCTCAGGCAGGAATCCGCACAGGCCACAGCCAGTCCTTATCTTCAGCGCCAATAAGTTACAGCAAGCTCCTCTTGTCTTGTCGGCCGATGCCGAGCCCAAACGCCGGGGACTTAGTTAGTGGTCTCACGATGTAGTCTCTGCTTCTGTAGCTCCTAGGAATGCTTCCACGACAATCCGTCCGTCTCTGTATCAGCAGTCTGTCCAGACTTGTTCCTCCACTCAATGCACAGGGAATCCACAGACTTCCAAATACGTACTGGGTTCTTAGTAAAGTCTCAGTCTTTTCTTAGATAAAGGGTTAGCTCCTCTCCAGGAAACGTTAGCAACACAAGTCTCTCACAGAGTTAAACAAAAGGTTAGCTCTTCTCCAGGGGAACGTTAGCAACAAAAAGTCTCTCAAAAGCTTCTTTTCCTCCAAAAACACTTGCAGTAAATCCACACAGTCTTTTTTTAAGATCTCACAGCAGCTTCTCCTTTTGCTTCCCACCTTTTCTCTCCCAGCTCTCACTTCTTAGTTTCACTTTACACCGGAGACACTAGACCCCACCCCCCAGCACACATTGTCTCTGGGAGTTTTGCACGGTCTGTCCTTTGCTGCAACAGGCAAAAACCACAGGGTCCTAGTGCCCTCTCAGTGGGACTACAGTTCACCCTCTTACAGGTACAGATCATGTTAGTAGAGGTATGGATCGTGTGAGCAGAGGTACAGATCATGTTAGTGGAGGTATGGATCATGTGAGCAGAGGTACAGACAGGGCCGTATTTGCCACTAGGCACTTGAGGGCACGTGCCTAGGGCGGGGACAGTGCAGGGGGGCGGCACCTGAGCAAGTTTAAAAAATTTTTTTTTTTTTAAAGTCCGGGGGTTCCCCCGCCCACCCACCTCAGTCCCAGCTGCTGCGGGGGGAGGGGGTCTCAAGCGCAAGGCCACCATCAGGGCATTGCTGCCCTGACTACTGCATTGGGCAGAAATGGGTGCTGTACCTTTAAGCAGCGGCAGCCCAAGTGCATCATGGTCCTCCTGACGCCGGTCATGTGACACGCTGCGCGCTCTTCTTACTGTAAGGGTATGTGTCCACGTTCAGGATTGCATCAGGATTTGGTCAGGATTTTCCATCAGTTTTTGTAAGCCAAAACCAGGAGTGGGTGATAAATGCAGAAGTGATGCATATGTTTCTATTAGACTTTTCCTCTAATTGTTCCACTCCTGGTTTTGGCTTACAAATACTGATGAAAAATCCTGACCAAATCCTGATGCAATCCCGAACGTGGACACATACCCTTAGAGCACTGGAGCAGACTGCAGAGAAGCATTTAATGTTTGTGGGAGAAGATACTGAAGTCGGCGGTGAGCAGGGAGAGGAGGAGGCGGGCAGTGTGTGAGGACTCAGAGGAGAGGAAGCTGCAGAGAGGAGACGGGAGTCTGCCGATGTGAGTGAGTGAGGGGAGGGGATGAGAGGCTGGTAAGGAGAGGAGAGGCTGGAAAGGAGCTGAGAGGCAGGAGAGGAGAGGCTGGAAAGGAGCTGAGAGGCAGGAGAGGAGAGGCTGGAAAGGAGAGGCTGGTAAGGAGATGAGAGACTGGTAAGGAGCTGAGAGGCAGGAGAGGAGAGGCTGGTAAGGAGAGGAGAGGCTGGTAAGGAGAGGCTGGTAAGGAGATGGGAGGCTGGAAAGGAGCTGAGAGGCAGGAGAGGAGAGGCTGGAAAGGAGAGGCTGGTAAGGAGATGAGAGGCTGGAAAGGAGAGGAGAGGCTGGAAAGGAGAGGCTGG
The DNA here is from genome assembly GCF_032444005.1 of Ranitomeya imitator. Lineage (NCBI taxonomy): Eukaryota > Metazoa > Chordata > Amphibia > Anura > Dendrobatidae > Ranitomeya > Ranitomeya imitator. The sequence goes on from NC_091284.1 coordinate 35,050,475, forward strand.
TAAGGAGATGAGAGGCTGGTAAGGAGCTGAGAGGCAGAAGAGGAGAGGCTGGAATGGAGATGAGAGGCTTGTAAGGAGAGGAGAGGCTGGTAAGGAGAGGCTGGTAAGGAGATGAGAGGCTGGAAAGGAGCTGAGAGGCAGGAGAGGAGAGGCTGGAAAGGAGAGGCTGGTAAGGAGATGAGAGGCTGGAAAGGAGAGGAGAGGCTGGAGAGGAGAGGCTGGTAAGGAGCTGAGAGGCAGGAGAGAAGAGGCTGGTAAGGAGAGGAGAGGCTGGTAAGGAGAGGCTGGTAAGGAGATGGGAGGCTGGAAAGGAGCTGAGAGGCAGGAGAGGAGAGGCTGGAAAGGAGAGGCTGGTAAGGAGATGAGAGGCTGGAAAGGAGATGAGAGGCTGGAAAGGAGAGGCTGGAAAGGAGAGGCTGGTAAGGAGATGAGAGGCTGGTAAGGAGCTGAGAGGCAGGAGAGGAGAGGCTGGAAAGGAGATGAGAGGCTGGTAAGGAGAGGAGAGGCTGGTAAGGATAGGCTGGTAAGGAGATGAGAGGCTGGAAAGGAGCTGAGAGGCTGGAAAGGAGCTGAGAGGCTGGAAAGGAGAGGCTGGTAAGGAGATGAGAGGCTGGTAAGGAGATGAGAGGCTGGTAAGGAGATGAGAGGCTGGTAAGGAGAGGCTGGAAAGGAGCTGAGAGGCAGGAGAGGAGAGGCTGGTAAGGAGAGGAGAGGCTGGTAAGGAGAGGCTGGTAAGGAGATGATAGGCTGGAAAGGAGCTGAGAGGCAGGAGAGGAGAGGCTGGTAAGGAGATGAGAGGCTGGTAAGGAGATGAGAGGCTGGAAAGGAGAGGCTGGTAAGGAGAGGAGAGGCTGGAAAGGAGAGGAGAGGCTGGAAAGGAGAGGAGAGGCTGGAAAGGAGAGGAGAGGCAGGAGAGGAGAGGCTGGAAAGGAGATGAGAGGCTGGAAAGGAGATGAGAGGCTGGAAAGGAGATGAGAGGCTGGAAAGGAGAGGAGAGGCTGTAAAGGAGAGGAGAGGATGGAAAGGAGAGGAGAGGCAGGAGATGAGAGGCTGGAAAGGAGATGAGAGGCTGGAAAGGAGATGAGAGGCTGGAAAGGAGATGAGAGGCTGGAAAGGAGATGAGAGGCTGGAAAGGAGATGAGAGGCTGGAAAGGAGAGGAGAGGCTGGAAAGGAGAGGAGAGGCTGGAGAGGAGAGGCTGGAAAGGAGATGAGAGGCTGGAAAGGAGAGGAGAGGCTGGAAAGGAGAGGAGGGGCTGGAAAGGAGAGGAGAGGCTGGAAAGGAGAGGAGAGGCTGCAGAGGAGAGGCTGAAAGGAGATGAGAGGCTGGAAAGGAGAGGAAGGAGAGGAGAGGCTGGAAAGGAGATGAGAGGCTGGAAAGGAGATGAGAGGCTGGAAAGGAGATGAGAGGCTGGAAAGGAGAGGAGAGGCTGGAAAGGAGAGGCTGGTAAGGAGATGAGAGGCTGGTAAGGAGCTGAGAGGCAGGAGAGGAGAGGCTGGAAAGGAGAGGAGAGGCTGGAAAGGAGATGAGAGGTTGGAAAGGAGATGAGAGGCTGGAAAGGAGATGAGAGGCTGGAAAGGAGATGAGAGGCTGGAAAGGAGAGGCTGGTAAGGAGCTGAGAGGCTGTAAAGGAGATGAGAGGCTGTAAAGGAGATGAGAGGCTGGAAAGGAGAGGAGAGGCTGGAGATGAGAGGCTGGAAAGGAGATGAGAGGCTGGAAAGGAGATGAGAGGCTGGAAAGGAGATGAGAGGCTGGAAAGGAGAGGAGATGAGAGGCTGGTCTCATGCTGTATATGGGGAGGCTGTGTGGGGCTCATGCTGTATTTAAGGGGCTGTGGGGGGTTTAAAGATATCTAGGGGGTGTCAGCATACTTAATTCTGCTTAATATTAAGTGATACAATTAATATTAATATTGAGTAGAATTATTTTCATGCTATTGGTTCGGCCTCCACAACAGTCATGGTCTTTCATCTGGCCCCTCGGGAAAATAAATTGCCCACCCCTGATCTAGAGACATGGAGTGAGAAGCCCACAGACGATAGCAACAGATTAGTCCGTTCTCTCACTAAATTACCCATCCAGCTCTTCAAACTATTCTCTCTGAAATGTCCCAGCATTGCAGAGATAAACTTCCCTGTTTGCAGTCTGAGTGATGCTGCCCGTGGTTTTGGTAGTATGAATCGACTGACAGGTTCCCCTTAAAAACCTGTCAGCCAAACCTTGCAACCGTGGCAGAATGAACTGACCATGTACTGTGTATGAGATCCACCAGATTCTCATATGACAACTAATGGAAAGGTTTGCTAAGGCTACTTTCACATCAGCGATTTTCTCCGTTCGCGGCAGATACTGCAGTTTTTCCGCCTCTGTCGTGTAACAGATCACTTACAGGCCGGCAACTCTGCGTTCGGCCTCATTCATTCCCTATGGGACTTGTGGACATGTGCAGCACTTGAGGTGAGACAAAAAAAACACTGCTAGCAGCATTTTTTTCTTGTTGCTGCAAGTACTGCATTTGCCGGATCGCAGCAAAACCGCAAGTGCTGCAAGTCCCATAGGGAATGAATGAGGCCGAACACAGTGTTGCAATAAGTGATCCGTTACGGATGCGGAAAAACTGCCGGATCTGCCGCAAATGTAAAAAAATCGCTGATGTGAAAGTAGCCTAAGTCACTGCCGATAGTGTCTGCATTAGTCATACTCACCAATGGGGGAGGCAGCACAAAAAGTTCCTAGGGCAGCAGAAACTCTAAATACGGCCCTGGGTACAGATCATGTTAGCGGAGATATCGATCATGTGAGCAGAGGTAGAGATCATGTTAGTGGAGGTATGGATCTTGTGAGCAGAGGTACAGATCATGTTAGTGGAGGTATGGATCTTGTGAGCAGAGGTACAGATCATGTTAGTGGAGGTATGGATCGTGTGAGCAGAGGTACAGATCATGTTAGCGGAGATATCGATCATGTGAGCAGAGGTACAGATCATGTTAGTGGAGGTATGGATCATGTGAGCAGAGGTACAGATCATGTTAGTGGAGGTATGGATCATGTGAGCAGAGGTACAGATCATGTTAGCGGTGGTATGGATCATGTGAGCAGAGGTACAGATCATGTTAGTAGAGGTATGGATAGTGTGAGCAGAGGTACATAGTTACATAGTTATTAAGGTTGAAGGAAGACTATAAGTCCATCCAGTTCAACCCATAGCCTAACCTAACATGCCCTAACATGTTGATCCAGAGGAAGGCAAAAAAAAACATGTGGCAAAGAGTAAGCTCCACATTGGGGAAAAAAATTCCTTCCCGACTCCACATACGGCAATCAGACAAGTTCCCTGGATCAACACCCTATCGAGGAATCTAGTGTGTATACCCTGTAACATTATACTTTTCCAGAAATGTATCCAGTCCCCTCTTAAATTTAAGTAATGAATCACTCATTACAACATCATACGGCAGAGAGTTCCATAGTCTCACTGCTCTTACAGTAAAGAATCCGCGTCTGTTATTATGCTTAAACCTTTTTTCCTCCAAACGTAAAGGATGCCCCCTTGTCCCTGTTTCAGGTCTATGATTAAAAAGATCATCAGAAAGGTCTTTGTACTGTCCCCTCATATATTTATACATTATAATAAGATCACCCCTTAGCCTTCGTTTTTCCAAACTATATAGCCCCAAGTGTAATAACCTATCTTGGTATTGCAGATCCCCCAGTCCTCTAATAACCTTCGTCGCTCTTCTCTGTACCCGCTCTAGTTCAGCTATGTCTTTCTTATACACCGGAGACCAGAACTGTGCACAGTATTCTAAGTGTGGTCGGACTAGTGACTTGTATAGAGTGTGATGCAGCGAGGTCCTTGCTGTGCAGTGAGTAGGCAGTGACCCATATAAAGTTCAAATAAAGTCTTGTTTATTTCACAGCATACTCACAAACCGGAAAAGTAAAAGTCCTTCAGTATGCAGCCGGGAAAAATAACAACAGTCCACAATCCGCTGCCGTGAGCGTATTACACCCCCGTATACGCTGGGGTGTCAGGCTTTTCAGGCTCTGCCAGGCAATTGTTGCTCCACACGGAAAGAGCTCCTCATAAACCTCCTGCTAGGTCTGACTCCCAGACCAACACTGACACACCCAAACTTTCTTGCAGGGTTTTTTTTTCTATCCTCCAGATTCTATGGCCATGGGCCACTATAAGATCTGGGCTGGAGGAAATGGAGCGGCCCCACTACCTTCCTGCAGTCCGTTTAAAAAATAAAAGCCCATACCAGGTTTTCCTGAATAATTTCTGGGTCAAATAACTTGAACCAGTTCACACTCACTTTTATTCTTCCCTGTGTCTCACAGGCAAACCTGCTGTGAGCACAGGGCACTCCAGCGGATCTAATATGCTTCTAAGCACATCCTGGGGGATACATAGCGACCCTCGCAAATGACACCGGTCACTGCCTTACATACCCCCCCTCTGTTCAGACTTGTGGGCTTGAACATTTGTCAGCATACATGGTGCCCGTGACAGGGCATCGGCATTTCCCTGTGACTTCCCAGCCCGATGTTCCACAGAGAAGCTGAAGTTTTGTAGGGACAAGAACCATCTGGTGACTCGGGCATTCCTTTCTTTTGCATTTCTCATCCAGACAAGGGGTGAATGGTCCGTTACCAACCGAAACTGACGCCCGAGCAAATAGTAGCGTAGAGACTCCAAGGCCCATTTAATCGCCAAGCACTCCTTTTCTCTGCCGGGGTCAGTTTCCTTCTTAAATAGGTGACTGGATGCTCATCCCCGTTCACCTCTTGCGACAGCACCGCTCCTAAGCCTACCTCTGAAGCATCGGTTTGCACAACAAAGGTTTTCTTGAAGTCAGGGCTGATGAGGACTGGCTGTCCACACAACGCCGACTTCAGGGACTGGAAAGCTTCCTCTGCTTGAGGATTCCACTTGACCATCACCGTTTTCTTCCCTTTTAACAGGTTTGTTAGGGAAGCCGATTTACCAGCAAAATTGGGTATAAATCGACGGTAATACCCAATGATGCCAAGGAATGCCCTCACTTGTTTGGTACTTAAGGGCTTGGGCCAGTTTTGAATGGCCTCAATTTTGTTCGCTTGAGGTTTGATAACCCCCCGGCCAATCACGTATCCCAAGTACCGGGCTTCCGTGAGACCTCTCGCGCATTTCTTTGGGTTTGCTGTTAACCCTGCGGCTCTAAGAGACTCCAGCACTGCTTGTACCTGGGACAGATGGGTATCCCAGTCGGTACTAAAGATGACTATGTCATCCAAATAGGCCGACGCGTAATCTCTATGTGGTGCTAACACAATGTCCATCAGCCTCTGGAATGTGGCCGGAGCCCCATGTAACCCAAAAGGTAAGACAACATATTGATAGAGACCCTCTGGGGTTATAAAAGCAGTCTTTTCTTTAGCTGACTCTGTTAAGGGAACATGCCAGTAACCTTTCGTGAGATCCAGCGTGGTGAAGTACTGGGCCTTCCCCAGTCTCTCAATTAGCTCGTCCACCCGTGGCATGGGGTACAGGTCAAATTTTGACACTTCATTTAACTTCCTAAAGTCATTACAGAAGCGTAATGACCCATCAGGTTTTGGTATTAGTACAATGGGGCTAGCCCACTCAGTTCGGGACTCCTCAATGACTCCCAACTGAAGCATTTGCTTTACCTCGGCGGCGATGGCTTGCCTTCAGGCTTCTGGCACTTGGTACGGTTTCGTCCGCACCTTTACCCGGGGCTCAGTGACAATGTCATGCTGAATCACTGAGGTTCGCCCCGGCAGCTCTGAGAATACATCCATATTCTGCTGTACCAAAGCTCGAGCCTCCCGCCGCTGCTGTTTTGTGAGGGCATCATTGACTTTTACCTCACACCTGGCTGTAAGGATCTCCTTGGGAAGCCCAAGGCGACAAAACATGGCAAACAGTTCACGGGCTATTAGTTTAGCCGAAGTGTGCCGGAGCGGTATCGCCTCTGGATACCGGGTGGCATAGTCTACCACTACTAATATGTGCTGATGGCAGATTTTACTATTGGTCCCACCAGATCCATCGCTATCCGCTCAAAGGGTACTTCTATGATGGGCAGAGGCACTAATGGACTTCGGTAGTTCGTGGTGGGTGAGGTTAGTTGACACTCAGGACATGTGTCACAGTACTTTGTAACCTCAACGTAGACACCAGGCCAAAAAAACCTCTGTAATATGCGCTCTAACGTCTTTTTGGCCCCCAAGCGCCCCCCCCAACATGTGAGTGTGAGCCATGTCGAGCACCGCCCGACGATAGGGTTGGGGCACTACCAGTTGTTCCACCACCTCATCCCGGATTTTATCAACCCTGTACAGTAACTCCTGGTTGACCGTCATCCGGGGAAACTCCTTTTCTGCACCAGGTTGTTGTGCCACCCCATTCACCTCAATTACTCTTTCCCTTGCCCGGGTCAGAGTGGGATCCTGGAGCTGAGCAGTCCCAAACTTACCAGGTGACACCTCCAGCTCAGGAATTGGTGGATTCTCTTCCACTTCTCCTGCCAATACCTCTAGGGGAAACCTATCGGGATTACACACTGTCCCTATCGTGGCGACCCCTATGGCAGGTGTCCCTGACTCGGGATCTTCGGGTTCTGCACCCGGAATGCTTTTTACCCTGAGAGGGTTAACTCTGGTCTCCCAGAGGGACCAGAACAACGGCAAGTCTCTACCCATCACAGTCCCATACGGAAGAGTCTTTACCACTCCCACCACATGTTTTATCTCTCCACATGCGTTGGAGAACGTGACTTCCGCAGTCGGGTACTCTCGGAGGTCCCCATGTATGCACACTACCCCCACCTTTCGTCCATTAGGACTGTCCCCAGCAACCAGGGACCCGTGTACCAGGGTCACCAAGCTCCCCGAGTCCAAGAGAGCATCTGTCTGGTACCCGTTAACGAGCACTCTGCACAGCTGAGGTTCGGTACCGGCAAGGTCTGTAGTGGCAATGCAGACTGGCTGGGCATACATAGACACGCGGTGGGTATACCCGCAGTCCATGGGTTCTGTTGTTAGGGGGCAATTAGCAACCACATATCCAGGTTCTTGGCACCGCCAACTCGTAATGACTGTGGCATGAGGTAACCTTGGAGCCAGGTTAGGGGACACAGGTCTGTGGTCACTCTCTTTCCGAGACAACTCCTCAGCACAGACTCGGTCCGGTCTTGTCCCAGTGGAGGGCCGTGGAGTTTTCTCAGACTCCTGAGCTGGCGGAGCCTTACGTGACAGCCGAAGCGGAGCAGTGTCCGGTATAAAGTCCTGGGTGGCCTTATATCGCTCTATCAGACCTACAACCTGGTCTAGGGTACCCGGGTCCCCTTGACCCACCCAACGCTGTATGGCTGCTGGCAGAGCCCTTACCAGTCGGTCGACCACCACCCTCTCCACAATCTGACTCGTGGTTAAAGTCTCAGGTTGGAGCCACCGTTTCACAAGCTGCAGTAAGTTAAAAATCTGAGACCGGGCAGGCTGGGCTTCCACAAAAGTCCAAGAAAACACCCGTTGAGCTCTCACATAAGTATTAACCCCCAGTCGGGCAAGGATTTCACCTTTTAGCTTGGAATAGTCCTGGGCATCCTCCCGACTGAGGTCAAAGTAGGCCTTTAGCGCATCACCCCTCAAAAACGGAGCCACAACTTCGGCCCACTGTGCTGCTGGCAGATTCTCCCGCTCTGCCGTGCGCTCATAGACGGTGAGGAAAGCTTCAGCGTCATCTTCCAGACTCAATTTCCTCAAAGCGGAGCGGACCTTGTCTCAGGCATCGCGACGTTCCGGGGTCGGTGCTGGAGGTGCCTCACGTAGGGCTGTAATTTGCTGCAGCAACAAGTTATTAGTTTGTTGCTGTTGTTGCTGTGTGAGGACCAGCTGCCTCAGGATCTCCTCCATTTTGTCTGTAGGCCTGAATTGTAATGTAGCAGGCTTAATAACAGACGTAACAACCATAATCCTCTATGGGATATGCCAGGCAGAGGATAAGAAGTGAAAAGAACAAAAGTAAACGTTAAAATAACTATTTATTTATTGATACATAAATTAAAAAACAAGGGGGACACAAAAATACATAATAAAAAAAGACACAAAATGGGACCTCCCCCGCCCCCGGAAGAAGCATCCTTGCGAAACGGCGCTCGTCGGGCGTCGGGAGAGCGCAGCCACACACCGCTATATGCCTGCTTGATCCCAGGGCACTGTCCCCTATCTCCTCCGCGGCTCTGCACAGGTAATAATATCCACTCTATTTATCGCCATCTACCTTTTCCAACCACTGATGCTGTTATTATATAGGGATTTCTGTATTAGCCTCTTGAGTAGCTTGTTAAAGCACCAGCGGTTCTCTGTACTCTGGAAATACCCCTCACCACCGCTCAGCTCTTTGGTTTTGTTACTATATACACTATGTATATGATGGCTCTGTAAGGCGGTTTAATTTACCTGTCATTTCAGTTAGCCATATTATTGTAGCCACACTTGTATTGTATAGAATATTTATACCCTGCCTTGGAGGGGGATCTATTTCATGCGGCATATATACCATTCTGTAACATCCCTTATTTATGTGATTGGCTCTTCTCTCCCTTTACCACTTGGAGGTCCCATTTTGTGTCTTTTTTTATTATGTATTTTTGTGTCCCCCTTGTTTTTTAATTTATGTATCAATAAATAAATAGTTATTTTAACGTTTACTTTTGTTCTTTTCACTTCTTATCCTCTGCCTGGCATACCCCATAGAGGATTATGGTTGTTGTGTATCCTTTGGAGTGACTTCTATCCTTCCAGTAGACGGGCATGGCACCAGGAGATGGAACAGGATCCTTGATGCAAACAACTGGCTAAGACGATGGTGCAGACAACAAGGATTTGGATTCCTGGACCACGGTGTGAATTATTGGTATGATGGACTCCTCGCCAGAGACGGACTACACCTCAACAAACCTGGGAAACACACATTCGCCAGAAGACTCGCTACACTCATCAGGAGGGCGTTAAACTAGAAGAAGAGGGGACGGGAAGAAAAACATTAGACTCGAACAAAGACGACCCAGGAAAACATACTCTGAAGGGAGGTAAGAACATTTCTAAAACAATCCACAGTGAGGAGATTGGAACAAAACAAAATCCTCTAAACTGCATGCTCGCAAACGCCAGAAGCCTGACAAACAAGATGGAAGAACTAGAAGCAGAAATATCTACAGGTAACTTTGACATAGTGGGAATAACCGAGACATGGTTAGATGAAAGCTATGACTGGGCAGTTAACTTACAGGGTTACAGTCTGTTTAGAAAGGATCGTAAAAATCGGAGAGGAGGAGGGGTTTGTCTCTATGTAAAGTCTTGTCTAAAGTCCACTTTAAGGGAGGATATTAGCGAAGGGAATGAGGATGTCGAGTCCATATGGGTTGAAATTCATGGAGGGAAAAATGGTAACAAAATTCTCATTGGGGTCTGTTACAAACCCCCAAATATAACAGAAAGCATGGAAAGTCTACTTCTAAAGCAGATAGATGAAGCTGCAACCCATAATGAGGTCCTGGTTATGGGGGACTTTAACTACCCGGATATTAACTGGGAAACAGAAACCTGTGAAACCCATAAAGGCAACAGGTTTCTGCTAATAACCAAGAAAAATTATCTTTCACAATTGGTGCAGAATCCAACCAGAGGAGCAGCACTTTTAGACCTAATACTATCTAATAGACCTGACAGAATAACAAATCTGCAGGTGGTCGGGCATTTAGGAAATAGCGACCACAATATTGTGCAGTTTCACCTGTCTTTCACTAGGGGGACTTGTCAGGGAGTCACAAAAACATTGAACTTTAGGAAGGCAAAGTTTGAACAGCTTAGAGATGCCCTTAATCTGGTAGACTGGGACAATATCCTCAGAAATAAGAATACAGATAATAAATGGGAAATGTTTAAGAACATCCTAAATAGGCAGTGTAAGCGGTTTATACCTTGTGGGAATAAAAGGACTAGAAATAGGAAAAACCCAATGTGGCTAAACAAAGAAGTAAGACAGGCAATTAACAGTAAAAAGAAAGCATTTGCACTACTAAAGCAGGATGGCACCATTGAAGCTCTAAAAAACTATAGGGAGAAAAATACTTTATCTAAAAAACTAATTAAAGCTGCCAAAAAGGAAACAGAGAAGCACATTGCTAAGGAGAGTAAAACTAATCCCAAACTGTTCTTCAACTATATCAATAGTAAAAGAATAAAAACTGAAAATGTAGGCCCCTTAAAAAATAGTGAGGAAAGAATGGTTGTAGATGACGAGGAAAAAGCTAACATATTAAACACCTTCTTCTCCACGGTATTCACGGTGGAAAATGAAATGCTAGGTGAAATCCCAAGAAACAATGAAAACCCTATATTAAGGGTCACTAATCTAACCCAAGAAGAGGTGCGAAACCGGCTAAATAAGATTAAAATAGATAAATCTCCGGGTCCGGATGGCATACACCCACGAGTACTAAGAGAACTAAGTAATGTAATAGATAAACCATTATTTCTTATTTTTAGTGACTCTATAGCGACAGGGTCTGTTCCGCAGGACTGGCGCATAGCAAATGTGGTGCCAATATTCAAAAAGGGCTCTAAAAGTGAACCTGGAAATTATAGGCCAGTAAGTCTAACCTCTATTGTTGGTAAAATATTTGAAGGGTTTCTGAGGGATGTTATTCTGGATTATCTCAATGAGAATAACTGTTTAACTCCATATCAGCATGGGTTTATGAGAAATCGCTCCTGTCAAACCAATCTAATCAGTTTTTATGAAGAGGTAAGCTATAGGCTGGACCACGGTGAGTCATTGGACGTGGTATATCTCGATTTTTCCAAAGCGTTTGATACCGTGCCGCACAAGAGGTTGGTACACAAAATGAGAATGCTTGGTCTGGGGGAAAATGTGTGTAAATGGGTTAGTAACTGGCTTAGTGATAGAAAGCAGAGGGTGGTTATAAATGGTATAGTCTCTAACTGGGTCGCTGTGACCAGTGGGGTACCGCAGGGGTCAGTATTGGGACCTGTTCTCTTCAACATATTCATTAATGATCTGGTAGAAGGTTTACACAGTAAAATATCGATATTTGCAGATGATACAAAACTATGTAAAGCAGTTAATACAAGAGAAGATAGTATTCTGCTACAGATGGATCTGGATAAGTTGGAAACTTGGGCTGAAAGGTGGCAGATGAGGTTTAACAATGATAAATGTAAGGTTATACACATGGGAAGAGGGAATCAATATCACCATTACACACTGAACGGGAAACCACTGGGTAAATCTGACAGGGAGAAGGACTTGGGGATCCTAGTTAATGATAAACTTACCTGGAGCAGCCAGTGCCAGGCAGCAGCTGCCAAGGCAAACAGGATCATGGGGTGCATTAAAAGAGGTCTGGATACACATGATGAGAGCATTATACTGCCTCTGTACAAATCCCTAGTTAGACCGCACATGGAGTACTGTGTCCAGTTTTGGGCACCGGTGCTCAGGAAGGATATAATGGAACTAGAGAGAGTACAAAGGAGGGCAACAAAATTAATAAAGGGGATGGGAGAACTACAATACCCAGATAGATTAGCGAAATTAGGATTATTTAGTCTAGAAAAAAGACGACTGAGGGGCGATCTAATAATCATGTATAAGTATATAAGGGGACAATACAAATATCTCGCTGAGGATCTGTTTATACCAAGGAAGGTGACGGGCACAAGGGGGCATTCTTTGCGTCTGGAGGAGAGAAGGTTTTTCCACCAACATAGAAGAGGATTCTTTACTGTTAGGGCAGTGAGAATCTGGAATTGCTTGCCTGAGGAGGTGGTGATGGCGAACTCAGTCGAGGGGTTCAAGAGAGGCCTGGATGTCTTCCTGGAGCAGAACAATATTGTATCATACAATTATTAGGTTCTGTAGAAGGACGTAGATCTGGGTATTTATTATGATGGAATATAGGCTGAACTGGATGGACAAATGTCTTTTTTCGGCCTTACTAACTATGTTACTATGTTACTATGTTACTTCTGAGCCACAAATACTAATTAGGACTATGATAATTAATAACAGACATGCAAATGGTTTTGGGGTATGCCTTAATTCACACTGCCCGCATTCTCCACCATATGTGATGCAGCGAGGTCCTTGCTGTGCAGTGAGTAGGCAGTGACCCATATAAAATTCAAATAAAGTCTTGTTTATTTCACAGCATACTCACAAACCGGAAAAGTAAGCAAACAAGTCCTTCGGTATGCAGCCGGGAAAAATAACAACAGTCCACAATCCGCTGCCGTGAGCGCATTACACCCCCGTATACGCTGGGGTATCAGGCTTTTCAGACTCTGCCAGGCCCATGTTGCTCCACACGGAAAGAGCTCCTCATAAACCTCCTGCTAGGTCTGACTCCCAGACCAACACTGACACACCCAAACTCTCTTGCAGGGTTTTTTTTTCTATCCTCCAGATTCTATGGCCATGGGCCACTATAAGATCTGGGCTGGAGGAAATGGAGCGGCCCCACTACCTTCCTGCAGTCCGTTTCAAAAATAAAAGCCCATACCAGGTTTTCCTGAATAATTTCTGGGTCAAATAACTTGAACCAGTTCACACTCACTTTTATTCTTCCCTGTGTCTCACAGGCAAACCTGCTGTGAGCACAGGGCACTCCAGCGGATCTAATATGCTTCTAAGCACATCCTGGGGGATACATAGCGACCCTCGCAAATGACACCGGTAACTGCCTTACAATAGGTAAAATTATGTTCTCCTCATGAGCATCTATGCCTCTTTTGATGCATCCTATTATTTTATTTGCCTTTGTAGCAGCTGCCTGACACTGGCCACTGAATATGAGTTTGTCATCCACCCATACACCCAGGTCTTTTTCATTGACGGTTTTGCCCAGAGTTTTAGAATTAAGCACATAATTATACATCTTATTACTTCAACCCAAGTGCATGACCTTACATTTATCCCCATTAAAGCTCATTTGCCATTTATCAGCCCAAGTTTCCAGTTTACATAAATCATCCTGTAATATAAAATTGTCCTCCTCTGTATTGATTACCCTGCAGAGTTTAGTGTCATCTGCAAATATTGAAATTCTACTCTGAATGCCCCCTACAAGGTCATTAATAAATATGTTAAAAAGAAGAGGTCCCAATACTGACCCCTGTGGTACCCCACTGCTAACCGCAACCCAGTCCGAGTGTGCTCCATTAATAACCACCCTTTGTTTTCTATCCCTGAGCCAGCTCTCAACCCACTTGCACATATTTTCCCCTATCCCCATTATTCTCATTTTATGTATCAACCTTTTGTGTGGCACCATATCAAAAGCTTTTGAAAAGTCCATATACACTACATCCACTGGGTTCTCTTGGTCCAATCCAGAACTTACCTCTTCATAGAAATTGATCAGATTTGTCTGACAGGAACGGTCCCTAGTAAACCCATGTTGGTATTGGGTCATGAGGTAATTCCTCTTCAGATTCTCCAGTATAGCATCCCTTAGAATGCCCTCCAGGATTTTACCCACAGTAGAGGTTAAGCTTACTGGCCTATAATTTCCGAGTTCAGTTTTTGTCCCCTTTTTGAATATTGGCCCCACATTTGCTATACGCCAGTCCTGTGGTACAAACCCTGTTATTATGGAGTCTTTAAAGATTAAAAATAATGGTCTATCAATGACTGTACTTAATTCCTGCAGTACTCGAGGGTGTATCCCATCCGGGCCAGGAGATTTGTCAATTTTAGTGATTTTTAGACGCCGCCGCACTTCCTGCTGGGTTAAGCAGGTGACATTTAATTGGGAATTTTTGTTATCACTAGTCATTTTGTCTGCCATGGGATTTTCTTGTGTAAATACTGATGAAAAAAAGTCATTTAGCATATTGGCTTTTTCCTCATCCTCATCCACCATTTCACCCAGACTATTTTTAACGGGGCAAACACTATCATTTTTTAGTTTCTTACTATTTATGTAGTTAAAGAATATTTTAGGATTATTTTTACTCTCTCTGGCAATGAGTCTCTCTGTCTCAATTTTTGCTGCCTTGATTTGCTTTTTACAGAATTTATTTAATTTTTTGTATTTATTTAATGCCTCCTCACTACCTACTTCCTTTAATTCTCTAAATGCTTTCTTTTTGTCACTTATTGTGCCCCTTACAGCTCTATTTAGCCATATTGGTTTCCTCCTATTTCTAGTATGTTTATTCCCATATGGTATATACTGTGCACAGGTCCTATCCAGGATGCTAATAAATGTCTCCCATTTTCTTTGTGTATTTTTATGTCTCAGGATATTGTCCCAGTTAATTGCACCAAGATCCTCTCTCATCCGTTGGAAATTTGCCCTCCTGAAGTTTAGTGTCCGTGTAACCCCTCTACTACACATCTTATTAAAGGATACATGAAAACTTATTATTTTGTGATCGCTATTTCCCAAGTAACCCCCAACCCTTACATTTGCTATGCGGTCTGGCCTGTTGGTTAATATTAGGTCTAGCAGTGCCCCCCTTCTTGTTGGGTCCTGAACCAGTTGTGAAAGGTAATTGTCACTCATAGTTGTCAAAAACCGATCGCCTTTGCTGGAACTACAGATTTCTGTTCCCCAATCTATTTCAGGGTAGTTGAAGTCCCCTATAATAATGACTTCCCCTTGAATTGCAGCTTCATCTATTTGCTTTACGAGGATATTATCCATTGCTTCCACTATTTTTGGAGATTTATAACAAACCCCTATCAGTAATGTTAGCGGTGGTATGGATCTTGTGAGCAGAGGTACAGATCATGTTAGAAGAGGTATGGATCGTGTTAGCAGAGGTACAGATCATGTTAGCGGAGGTATGGATCATGTGAGCAGAGGTACACATCATGTTTGTGGAGGTATGGATCATGTGAGCAGAGGTACAGATCATGTTATCGGAGGTATGGATCATGTGAGCAGAGGTACAGATCATGTTAGCGGTGGTATGGATCGTGTGAGCAGAGGTACAGATCATGTTAGTGGAGGTATGGATCATGTGAGTAGAGGTACAGATCATGTTAGTGGAGGTATGGATCGTGTGAGCAGAGGTAAAGATCATGTTAGTGGAGGTATGGATCATGTGAGCAGAGGTACAGATCATGTTAGCGGTGGTATGGATCGTGTGAGCAGAGGTACAGATCATGTTAGTGGAGGTATGGATCATGTGAGTAGAGGTACAGATCATGTTAGTGGAGGTATGGATCGTGTGAGCAGAGGTACAGATCATGTTAGTGGAGGTATGGATCATGTGAGAAGAGGTACAGATCATGTTAGCGGAGATATCGATCATGTGAGCAGAGGTACAGATCATGTTAGTGGAGGTATGGATCATGTGAGCAGAGGTAGAGATCATGTTAGTGGAGGTATGGATCATGTGAGCAGAGGTACAGATCATGTTAGTGGAGGTATGGATCATGTGAGTAGAGGTACAGATCATGTTAGTGGAGGTATTGATCGTGTGAGCAGAGGTACAGATCATGTTAGCGGGGATATCGATCATGTGAGCAGAGGTAGAGATGATGTTATTGGAGGTATGGATCATGTGAGCAGAGGTACAGATCATGTTAGTGGAGGTATGGATCATGTGAGCAGAGGTAGAGATGATGTTATTGGAGGTATGGATCATGTGAGCAGAGGTACAGATCATGTTAGTGGAGGTATGGATCGTGTGAGCAGAGGAACAGATCATGTTAGCAGGGGTATGAATCATGTGAGCAGAGGTAGAGATCATGTTAGCGAGGTATGGATCATGTGAGCAGAGGTACAGATCATGTTAGCGGTGGTATCGATCATGTGAGCAGATGTACAGATCATGTTAGTAGAGGTATGGATTGTGTGAGCAGAGGTACAGATCATGTTAGCGGTGGTATGGATCGTGTGAGCACAGGTACAGATCATGTTAGCAGGGGTATGAATCATGTGAGCAGAGGTACAGATCATGTTAGCGGAGATATCGATCATGTGAGCAGAGGTAAAGATCATGTTAGTGGAGGTATGGATCATGTGAGCAGAGGTAGAGATCATGTTAGTGGAGGTATGGATCATGTGAGCAGAGGTACAGATCATGTTAGTGGAGGTATGGATCGTGTGAGCAGAGGTACAGATCATGTTAGCGGAGATATCGATCATGTGAGCAGAGGTAAAGATCATGTTAGTGGAGGTATGGATCATGTGAGCAGAGGTACAGATCATATTAGTGGAGGTATGGATCGTGTGGGCAGAGGTACAGATCATGTTAGCAGGGGTATAAATCATGTGAGCAGAGGTACAGATCATGTTAGCGGTGGTATGGATCGTGTGAGCAGAGGTACAGATCATGTTAGTGGAGGTATGGATCGTGTGAGCAGAGGTACAGATCATGTTAGCGAAGGTATGGATCATGTGAGCAGAGGTACAGATCATGTTAGAAGAGGTATGGATCATGTGAGCAGAGGTACACATCATGTTTGTGGAGGTATGGATCATGTGAGCAGAGGTACATATCATGTTATCGGAGGAATGGATCATGTGAGCAGATGTACAGATCATATTAGCGGAGGTATGGATCATGTGAGCAGAGGTACAGATCATGTTAGCGGTGGTATGGATTGTGTGAGCAGAGGTAAAGATCATGTTAGTGGAGGTATGGATTGTGTGAGCAGAGGTACAGATCATGTTAGCGAAGGTATGGATCATGTGAGCAGAGGTACAGATTATGTTAGTGGAGGTATGGATTGTGTGAGCAGAGGTACAGATCAAGTTAGTGGAGGCATGGATCGTGTGAGCAGAGGTACAGGTCATGTCAGTGGAGGTATGGATCATGTGAGCAGAGGTACAGATCATGTTAGTGGAGGTATCGATCGTGCAAGCTGTTGGGAGCTTGAGACTTTAGATGACAAGAGAAGGTCTATCGATGACTAGGGCTGCCTGCGGTCAGAGACCAAACCAAGTCTTGCGGCCCAGTAGCGTATGAAGTTGATGGACTCCTGTGGGGGTTAAGGTGCGTCGACCGCCACTAGAATTTGGGGCGGATTGACAGAAGCCCTCTGGTTTCAAAGTGGACCTTGTCAGCAGACTGGTCACCGCGTCCTTACGACCACACATTAATGTACATTGACTCCGATATTTCATACCCACATATATTGTATTTGTGTGATGTGAGCGCTATTGTTGCAGTTAGAAGTGTATTGAGTGCATATCCTATAGTGAGTTGGCCGGTGGATGGTCGAGTTAGTTAGTTGAGAAGCACAAAGTTCAGTGAGACTGAGTCAGTGGCTACGTGTTTAAGGGTCAGTCAGGGATAGTTAGTTGATGAACAGGATATGGTTGTTGAACATCCCAGTGCAGTAGCGCCAAGTTTTTTTTTCCTTGGGCAGCATTTAGGGCACCAGGGCCAAGACTAGGGCCAGACTGGTAGCCACAAACCAGTGCAGAACGCGATAGAGCCTCAACTGTCGTTACTGTAAAATTGTCATTTTCTGTGTCTTGACTTAATTGTGTATATAGTTAATAAATAATAACCTGTTATTTTATAACCACTGAGTCCGTGTCCTTTGTGCTTCTGCATCTTCGAACCTGCTTACAAAGTCATAGAGAGATTTCAGAAGCTTAAAGGGAAGCTATCATCAGAAAATGATTGATTAAATCAGATGGTTGTTAAATGTATTTTTTTTCATATTTTATCTATTTTTTTTGTACATATCACAATCAGTATTAAAAGGAAAACAATAGAAATATTGCAATTTTCTCACTGTCCACTAAGTTTTTCTTAGGCCATGTTCACACGTTGTGGTTTTTACCACGGATCTGCGGCGTTTTTGACGCTGCAGATCTGCAGCAGTTTCCCATGCGGTCTACAGTACCATGTAAACCTATGGAAAACGAAATCCACAAGCGTTGCTTTTTCCGCAGCATGTCAATTCTTTGTGCGGATCTGCAGCGTTTCTGCACCCATTGACTTGCATTGAGTCGGGCACTTCCGCAGCCCAAACCGAAGATATGAAAAAGATCTGCAGTTTAGTTGCAGGTGAAAACGCTGACGTTCGGGACGGGGGAAGAGTGTGGGCAGAGTGTGAGCGGAGACTGTGTGTGTAGACTGTGTGTGTCTGTGTGTGCGGGGGGGTCTGTGCGGGACTGCCGGGGGTCTTTGCGGTCTGCCGGGGTCTATGCGGGCCTGTCGGGGGTCTGTGCAGGCCTGTCGGGGGTCTGTGCAGGCCTGTCGGGAGTCTGTGTGGGCCTGTCGGGGGTCTGTATGGGCTGATGGGGGGTCTGTGCGGGCTGCTGGGGGTTCTGTGCGTGCTGCCGGGGGGTCTGTGCGTGCTGCCGGGGGGTCTGTGCGGGGCTCTCAGGGGTCTGTGCGGGCCTGCCGGGGGTCTGTGCGGGCTGCCTGGGGTCTATGCGGGCCTCTCGGGGGTCTGTGCGGGCTCTCGGGGGTCTTTGTGTGTGCGTGTGTGTGTGTGTGTGTGCAGGCATCGTCCGATGGGACTGGAAGTCCCATCGGGCTATACCTGCTACAATGACAGCGATTGACACATTAGCCAATAATGGGACAATAATAGTCCCATCATCTGGCTAATGTGTTGAATGTAAAAAAAAAACTAAACAAACAAACATATAACATACAACATATAACATATAACAGAACATACGACATATAACATACAACATATAACAGAACATACAACATATAACATACAACATACCACATATAACAGAAAATACAACATATAACATATAACACAACATATAACATATAACATAACAGAATATACAACATATAACTTAACATATAACAGAACATACAACATATAACATACAACATAAAACATATAACAGAACATACAATATATAACATATAACACAACATACAAGATATAACATACAACATATAACATATAACAGAACATACAACATATAACATACAACATACAGCATATAAGATATGACAGAACATACAACATATAACATGCAACATACAACATATGACATACAACATATAACATATTACAGAACACACAACATATAACATATAACAGAACATTCAACATACAACATATAACATATAACAGAACATATAACATATAACAGAACATACAACATAGAACATATAACATAACATACAACATATAACATATAACAAAACATACAACATATAAAATATAACAGAACATACAACATATAACATACAGCATATAACAGTACATACAACAATACACACAACATACAGTTCATACAACATATAACATACAACATATAACACAGCATAAAACATATAACAGAACATACAACATATAACATATAGCAGAACATACAACATACAACATATAACATACAACATATAACATATAACAGAACATACAACATATAACATACAACATACAGCATATAACATATAACAGTACATACAACATATAACATACAACATACAGCATATAACATATTACAGAACACACAACATATAACATATAACAGAACATACAACATACAACATACAACATATAACATATAACAGAACATATCACATATAACATAACAAAATATACAACATAGAACATATAACAGAACATACAACATAGAACATATAACAGAACATACAACATATAACAGAACATACAACATATAAAATATAACAGAACATACAACATATAACATACAACATATAACAGTACATACAACATACAACATATAACAATACATACAACATATAACATACAATACATACATAGAGTACATTCACACATTACATACAATACATACATACATTACATACAGTACATATAACATAGAGTACATACTCACCATCACTTGTCACTTTGATCCCTGAAGCCACTGTCACCTGAAAAAAATATTAAAATAATAAATAAACACTATACTCCCTGATCCGCAGAAATACAATTAAAACGAGTGTCCCACGACGATCTCCCGTGGACAGCAGCATCAGCTGATGCGACCGCTCTAGGGGTTCCAGGAATACAATGACGGAAGGTATCCTTCCGCACTGTATTCCTCCGCCACTGTAAAAAATAGTCCCTAGTCTCACTTGTGGCACTGCTGTGTGAGAAAGTTCCCATGCAGCAATGCCATAAAGTGAGACCCTGAACTCAGGTAACCTCTTCAGTGATGCACTGCAGGAGCCATTGTCTCCTGTCAGTGTGTCACTGGAGGTCCTATAGAGCAGTGACATCACCCGATGTCACTGTTCTATAGGGGAGATCATCTTGGGACACTCGTAATTAATTGGACTACAGCGGACAGGTAGTATACGGTTGGTTTATTATTTTAATTTTTTTGCAGGCAATCGAGTATGGTAAGTATGGTTAAATTAAGAATATTAAAATACTTTTTCTGGCTGTGTCTTTATTTTTTTCAACTCTTTCACTACTATAGGATTAATAATGGATAGGCGTCATATTGACGCCTCTCCATTATTAACCCGGCTTAATGTCACCTTACAATAGCAAGGTGACATTAACCCCTTATTACCTCATATCCCACTGCTACACAGGAGTGGGAAGAGAGGGGCTAAGTGCTGGAATTGGCGCATCTCACAGATGCACCATTTCTGTGGCGGCTGGGGGCTGGTATTTGTAGCCGAGAGGGGGCCAATATCCGTGGCCCCTCTCTAGGCTATGAATATCAGCCCACAACAGCTGTCTGCGTAGCCTTTCTGGCTATAAAATATAGGGGGACCCCACGTCATTTTTGGGGGGTCCCCCTATTTTAATAGCCAGTAAAGGCTACGCAGACAGCTGCGGCTGATATTCATAGCCTGGGAGGGGGCCATGGGTAGTAACCTCTTCCCAGGCTACAAAAATTGGCCCCCGGCCGTCGGCTTTACCCCTCTGGCGCAGAAAATTGTGCAGGAGCCCACGCCATTATTTTCCAGTTTTTTTTTTTATTAAACATTCATTAAGAAACATAGGCCTTGCTATTATATATCTATGGATATATCTATAGATAGATCCATAGATAAATCTATATATCTATACATGGATATCTATGGATAATTGTATAGATATAACTACAGATATAACTATGGATATATCTATGGATATAACTATGGCTATATCGATCTATAGATATATTTACAGATAGATATATCTGTAGATACATAGATGTATCTATCCATATATCTGTTATGACCTGGTGGTTAGGAGCCCCCGAAAAGACCTGATGGTTAAACCAACAAGGACAAGCTCTGGGAAGTGGGAGCTCTGCTGACCGCAACCCCTAATCCTATCACACACACTAGAAATAGCCGTTGAGCGTTCCTGATACTCCCTAGACGCCTCTTCACAGCCTAAGAGCTAACTAGCCCTAGAGATAGAAAATAAAGCCTACCTTGCCTCAGAGAAATTCCCCAAAGAAAAAGGCAGCCCCCCACATATATTGACTGTGAGTTAAGATGAAAGTCACAAACACAGAAATGAAACAGGTTTCAGCAAAGGGAGGCCAGACTTACTAAACAGACAGAGGATAGGAAAGGTAACTTTGCGGTCAGCACAAAAAACTACAAAAAGACCACGCAGAGTGTGCAGAAAAGACCTCCGCACCGACTCACGGTGCGGAGGTGCCACTCTGCATCCCAGAGCTTCCAGCTAGCAAAGCAAAATCATGATAGCAAAGCTGGACAAGAAAACAAAGAACAAATAATAAACTAGCAGGGACTTAGCTTCTGCTGGAGTAGACAGGACACCCGACAGATCCAAGAGCAAACTGAACCAGTACAAGAACATTGACAGCTGGCATGGAGTAACGATCTGAGTGGAGTTAAATAGAGCAGCCAGCCAAAGAATAAACCACGTCACCTGTGGAAGGAACCTCAGAAGCAGCAGCTCCACTCACAGCCACCAGAGGGAGTCCATGGACAGAACTCGCCGAAGTACCATTCATAACCACAGGAGGGAGCTCGATAACAGAATTCACAACAGTACCCCCCCGGGACCAACACAGCACCGGCGGTTAGCGAAACGTTGAGCCTTCTCCTGGGACAATGTCAAATTGTCCACCACATGAGTCCAAATCTGCTGCAACCTGTCCACCACAGTCAGGGGTGGATTAAGGGTAACCAGGGCCCCGGGCTGTTCAGACACTGTGGGCCCCCCCCCCGGTCATGTGACGGGGGTCATGTGACGGGGGTCATGTGACGGGGGTCATGTGACGGGGGTCATGATATACCCGAACCAGATTATTCCAGAAAAATGGCCGGGCCCTACTCTACTGTAACCTATTAAATATTTGTTAGAATCTGCAATACAATTTAGGTATATTTTAACCAATAATATCACATACAAGGAACAAATACCACCGCGCCATGACCAGACCACAAATTACAACCACAGTGATCGAATAATATCACATACAAGGAACAAATACCACCGCACCATGTCAAGACCACATATTACCACCACTTGGTGACCAAATATCACATACAAGGGACAAATACCACAACACAATTTCCAGACCACATATTACCACCACATAGTGACTGAATACTACAATACTGATCAGTAAAAAACAACAACACAATACTATCACCATAAGTGCCAGTATTCACAGGAGATCTGTACTTAGTATGCAGTGTCTGTGTAGAGGTAATACAGAGATCACTGGTGGTATTATACACAGGACCTCTATATAGTATACAGTGTATAGTGTCAGTGTATAGGTAACTGTTATGTTTGCTAATGACAGGTGTTATGAAGGCAATCCAGAAATACAGTGTGCTTAGCGATCAGAGCGCACACAGTGATCTGACAAATACCCAAAAATACAAGAACGAGCTCTGAGACGTGGAAACTCTGTAGACTGCACACCTGATCCTATCCTAAACACAACTAAAAGCGGCTGTGGATTGCGCCTAACAACTACCTAGGCAACTCGGCACAGCCTAAGAAACTAGCTAGCCTGAAGATAGAAAAATAGGCCTGACTTGCCCCAGAGAAATTCCCCAAAGGAAAAGGCAGCCCCCCACATATAATGACTGTGAGTAAGATGAAAAGACAAAACGTAGGGATGAAATAGATTCAGCAAAGTGGGGCCCGATATTCTAGGACAGAGCGAGGACAGTAAAGCGAACTTTGCAGTCTACAAAAAACCCTAAAGCAAAACCACGCAAAGGGGGCAAAAAAAAACCCACCGTGCCGAACTAACGGCACGGCGGTACACCCTTTGCGTCTCAGAGCTTCCTGCAAAACAAAAGACAAGCTGGACAGAAAAAAAGCAACAAAAAAGCAAAAAGCACTTAGCTATACAGAGCAGCAGGTAACAGGAACAATCAGGAGAAGCTCAGATCCAACATTGAAACATTGACAATGAGCAAGGATAGCAGCATCAGGCGGAGTTAAGTAATGAAGCAGTTAACGAGCTCACCAGAACACCTGAGGGAGGAAGCTCAGAAGCTGCAGTACCACTTGTGACCACAGGAGTGAATTCAGCCACAGAATTCACAACAGTACCCCCCCCTTGAGGAGGGGTCACCGAACCCTCACCAGAGCCCCCAGGCCAACCAGGATGAGCCGCATGAAAGGCACGAACAAGATCGGAAGCATGAACATCAGAGGCAAAAACCCAGGAATTATCTTCCTGAGCATAACCCTTCCATTTAACCAGATACTGGAGTTTCCGTCTAGAAACACGAGAATCCAAAATCTTCTCCACAATATACTCCAATTCCCCCTCCACCAAAACCGGGGCAGGAGGCTCAACAGATGGAACCATAGGTGCCACGTATCTCCGCAACAACGACCTATGGAATACATTATGTAAGGAAAAGGAGTCTGGGAGGGTCAAACGAAAAGACACAGGATTGAGAACCTCAGAAATCCTATACGGACCAATAAAACGAGGTTTAAATTTAGGAGAGGAAACCTTCATAGGAATATGACGAGAAGATAACCAAACCAGATCCCCAACACGAAGTCGGGGACCCACATGGCGTCTGCGATTAGCGAAAAGTTGAGCTTTCTCCTGGGACAAGATCAAATTGTCCACTACCTGAGTCCAGATCTGCTGCAACCTATCCACCACAGAATCCACACCAGGACAGTCCGAAGACTCAACCTGTCCTGAAGAGAAACGAGGATGGAACCCAGAATTGCAAAAAAATGGAGAAACCAAGGTAGCCGAGCTGGCCCGATTATTAAGGGCGAACTCAGCCAACGGCAAAAAGGACACCCAATCATCCTGGTCTGCAGAAACAAAACATCTCAGATATGTTTCCAAGGTCTGATTGGTTCGTTCGGTCTGGCCATTAGTCTGAGGATGGAAAGCCGAGGAAAAGGATAGGTCAATGCCCATCCTACCACAAAAGGCTCGCCAGAACCTTGAAACAAACTGGGAACCTCTGTCAGAAACAATATTCTCAGGAATGCCATGCAACCGAACCACATGCTGAAAGAACAAAGGTACCAAATCAGAGGAGGAAGGCAATTTAGCCAAGGGCACCAGATGAACCATTTTAGAAAAGCGATCACAGACCACCCAAATGACTGACATCTTTTGAGAAACGGGAAGGTCAGAAATGAAATCCATCGAAATATGTGTCCAAGGCCTCTTTGGGACCGGCAAGGGCAAAAGCAACCCACTGGCACGAGAACAGCAGGGCTTAGCCCTAGCACAAATCCCACAGGACTGCACAAAAGTACGTACATCCCGTGACAGAGATGGCCACCAGAAGGATCTAGCCACTAACTCTCTGGTACCAAAGATTCCAGGATGACCAGCCAACACCGAACAATGAAGTTCAGAGATAAGTTTATTAGTCCACCTATCAGGGACGAACAGTTTCTCTGCTGGACAACGATCAGGTTTATTCGCCTGAAATTTTTGCAGCACCCGCCGCAAATCAGGGGAGATGGCAGACACAATGACTCCTTCCTTGAGGATACCCGCTGGCTCAGATAAACCCGGAGAGTCGGGCACAAAACTCCTAGACAGAGCATCCGCCTTCATATTTTTAGAGCCCGGAAGGTACGAAATCACAAAGTCGAAGCGGGCAAAAAATAACGACCAACGGGCCTGTCTAGGATTCAAGCGCTTGGCAGACTCGAGATAAGTCAAGTTCTTATGATCAGTCAATACCACCACGCGATGCTTAGCTCCTTCAAGCCAATGACGCCACTCCTCGAATGCCCACTTCATGGCCAGCAACTCTCGATTGCCCACATCATAATTACGCTCAGCGGGCGAAAACTTCCTGGAAAAGAAAGCACATGGTTTCATCACTGAGCAATCAGAACCTCTCTGTGACAAAACCGCCCCTGCTCCAATCTCAGAAGCATCAACCTCGACCTGTAACGGAAGAGAAACATCTGGCTGACACAACACAGGGGCAGAACAAAAACGACGCTTCAACTCCTGAAAAGCTTCCACAGCAGCAGAAGACCAATTAACCAAATCAGCACCCTTCTTGGTCAAATCGGTCAATGGTTTGGCAATGCTAGAAAAATTACAGATGAAGCGACGATAAAAATTAGCAAAGCCCAGGAACTTTTGCAGACTTTTCAGAGATGTCGGCTGAATCCAATCCTGGATGGCTTGGACCTTAACTGGATCCATCTCGATAGTAGAAGGGGTAAAGATGAACCCCAAAAATGAAACTTTCTGCACACCGAAGAGACACTTTGATCCCTTCACAAACAAAGAGTTAGCACGCAGGACCTGAAAAACCATTCTGACCTGCTTCACATGAGACTCCCAATCATCTGAGAAGATCAAAATGTCATCCAAGTAAACAATCAGGAATTTATCCAGATACTCACGGAAGATGTCATGCATAAAAGACTGAAACACAGATGGAGCATTGGCAAGTCCGAACGGCATCACTAGATACTCAAAATGACCCTCGGGCGTATTGAATGCAGTTTTCCATTCATCTCCTTGCCTGATTCTCACCAGATTATACGCACCACGAAGATCTATCTTAGTGAACCAACTAGCCCCCTTAATCCGAGCAAACAAGTCAGATAACAATGGCAAGGGATACTGAAATTTAACAGTGATCTTATTAAGAAGGCGGTAATCAATACACGGTCTCAGCGAACCATCCTTCTTGGCTACAAAAAAGAACCCTGCTCCCAGTGGTGATGACGATGGGCGAATATGTCCCTTCTCCAGGGATTCCTTCACATAACTGCGCATAGCGGCGTGTTCGGGCACGGATAAATTAAATAATCGACCTTTAGGGAATTTACTACCAGGAATCAAATTGATAGCACAATCACAATCCCTATGCGGAGGTAGAGCATCGGACTTGGGCTCTTCAAATACATCCTGATAATCAGACAAGAACTCTGGGACCTCAGAAGGGGTGGATGACGAAATCGACAAAAATGGAACATCACCATGTACCCCCTGACAACCCCAGCTGGATACCGACATGGAATTCCAATCCAATACTGGATTATGGGTTTGTAGCCATGGCAACCCCAACACGACCACATCATGCAGATTATGCAACACCAGAAAGCGAATAACTTCCTGATGTGCAGGAGCCATGCACATGGTCAGCTGGGCCCAGTATTGAGGTTTATTCTTGGCCAAAGGTGTAGCATCAATTCCTCTCAATGGAATAGGACACCGCAAAGGCTCCAAGAAAAACCCACAACGTTTAGCATAGTCCAAATCCATCAGATTCAGGGCAGCGCCCGAATCCACAAACGCCATGACAGAAAACGACGACAAAGAGCATATCAAGGTAATGGACAGAAGGAATTTGGACTGTACAGTACCAATGACGGCAAACCTAGCAGACCGCTTAGTGCGCTTAGGACAATCAGAAATAGCATGAGTGGAATCACCACAGTAGAAACACAGACCATTCAGACGTCTGTATTCCTGCCGTTCAACTCTAGTCATAGTCCTATCGCACTGCATAGGCTCAGGTTTAACCTCAGGCAGTACCGCCAAATGGTGCACAGATTTACGCTCGCGCAAGCGTCGACCGATCTGAATGGCCAAAGACAAAGACTCATTCAAACCAGCAGGCATAGGAAATCCCACCATGACATCCTTAAGAGCCTCAGAGAGACCCTTTCTGAACAAAGCTGCCAGCGCAGATTCATTCCACTGAGTGAGTACTGACCATTTCCTAAATTTCTGACAATATACTTCTATATCATCCTGACCCTGGCACAAAGCCAGCAAATTTTTCTCAGCCTGATCCACTGAATTAGGCTCATCGTACAGCAATCCGAGCGCCAGGAAAAACGCATCGACACTACTCAATGCAGGGTCTCCTGGCGCAAGAGAAAATGCCCAGTCTTGAGGGTCGCCGCGCAAAAAAGAAATAATAATCAAAACCTGTTGAATAGGATTACCAGAAGAATGAGGTTTCAAGGCCAGAAATAGCTTACAATTATTTTTGAAACTTAGAAACTTAGTTCTATCTCCAAAAAACAAATCAGGAATAGGAATTCTTGGTTCTAACATAGATTTCTGATCAATAGTATCTTGAATTCTTTGTACATTTATAACGAGATTATCCATTGAAGAGCACAGACCCTGAATATCCATGTCCACACCTGTGTCCAGAATCACCCAAATGTCTAGGGGAAAAAAAAAAAAGTGAACACAGAGCAGAAAAAAAAAAAAAAAAAAATGATGTCAGAACTTTTTCTTTCCCTCTATTGAGAATCATTAGTTAGGCTCCTTGTACTGTTATGTTTGCTAATGACAGGTGTTATGAAGGCAATCCAGAAATACAGTGTGCTTAGCGATCAGATCACACAGTGATCTGACAAATACCCAAAAATACAAGAACGAGCTCTGAGACGTGGAAACTCTGTAGACTGCACACCTGATCCTATCCTAAACACAACTAAAAGCGGCTGTGGATTGCGCCTAACAACTACCTAGGCAACTCGGCACAGCCTAAGAAACTAGCTAGCCTGAAGATAGAAAAATAGGCCTGACTTGCCCCAGAGAAATTCCCCAAAGGAAAAGGCAGCCCCCCACTTATAATGACTGTGAGTAAGATGAAAAGACAAAACGTAGGGATGAAATAGATTCAGCAAAGTGGGGCCCGATATTCTAGGACAGAGCGAGGACAGTAAAGCGAACTTTGCGGTCTACAAAAAACCCTAAAGCAAAACCACGCAAAGGGGGCAAAAAAAAACCCACCGTGCCGAACTAACGGCACGGCGGTACACCCTTTGCGTCTCAGAGCTTCCTGCAAAACAAAAGACAAGCTGGACAGAAAAAAAGCAACAAAAAAGCAAAAAGCACTTAGCTATACAGAGCAGCAGGTAACAGGAACAATCAGGAGAAGCTCAGATCCAACACTGAAACACTGACAAGGAGCAAGGATAGCAGCATCAGGCGGAGTTAAGTAATGAAGCAGTTAACGAGCTCACCAGAACACCTGAGGGAGGAAGCTCAGAAGCTGCAGTACCACTTGTGACCACAGGAGTGAATTCAGCCACAGAATTCACAACAGGTAACACTGACTCACCAGTGACGTCTCTAGGTGACGTCCTTCATCTTTCATCCAGCACAGACCGCCATCATTTCTTCCAGCCAGGACTCTTTTCTGCAGGAAATAACACAGTTATCTCGAGCTCCGCTTGCAGAACACATTACTTAATTTTTCACAACTTCTACATTACACCACGTGAAGAAAAAAAGGTGATATAGTGTCACTCTGCACAGTAACAGGACCGACCCCCATTTAAAACAGTATACTCAAAAAATAAAATAAATACATCACTGCAGTAATAATATCCCTTAATTAGCCCCTATGGTAATAATATTCCACATCCTGGCCCCGTGTGTCTCATTCCTGGCTCCAGCCATATGTTCTCGCATCCTGCCCTCATGAGTATCCATTCTACCCCATATGATCTCCCCATCCTGACCCATATGTCTCCATCGTATCCATCCTGCCCCATGATCCAATCCTGCCCCATGTCTTTCATTCTGCCCCGTGTCTCCAATCATGCCCCGTGTCTACATTCTGCCCATGCCTCCAGTCCTGCCCCCAGTGTGTCCAGCAATCTGCCCCAGTATGTCCAGCATATTGCCCCAGTGTCCAGCAATCTGCCCCAGTGTCTCCAGCATATTGCCCCCAGTGTGTCCAGCATTGCCCCCAGACAGTGTGTCCAGCAATCTGCCCCAGTGTGTCCAGCAATCTGCCTAAGTGTGTCCAGCATATTACCGCCAGTGTGTCCAGCAATCTGCCCCAGTATGTCCAGCATATTGCCCCAGTGTGTCCAGCATATTGCCCCCAGACAGTGTGTCCAGCAATCTGCCCCAGTGCGTCCAGCATTGCCCCCAGACAGTGTGTCCAGAATATTACCACCAGTGTGTCCAGCAATCTGCCCCAGTATGTCCAGCATTTCCCCCAGTATGTCCAGCATTTCCCCCAGTGTCTCCAGCATTGCCCCAGTGTCTCCAGCAATCTGCCCCAGTGTCTCCAGCAATCTGCCCCAGTGTCTCCAGCATTGCCTCAGTGTCCTCCAGCAATCTGCCTCAGTGTCCTCCAGCAATCTGCCTCAGTGTCCTCCAAAATTGGCCCAGTGTCCTCCAGCATTGCCCCAGGGTCCTCCAGCATTGCCCCAGTGTCCTCCAGCAATCTGCCCCAGTGTCCTCCAGCAATCTGCCCCAGTGTCCTCCAGCAATCTGCCCCAGTGTCCTCCAGCAATCTGCCCCAGTGTCCTCCAGCAATCTGCCCCAGTGTCCTCCAGCATTGCCCTCAGTGTGTCCACCGTTATAAAAAAAACAAAAAAATCAAAAAACAAAGTCTCCTCACCTGTCCGCGCTCCAGCGATGAGCTCCCTCCAACAGAGCACACTCGCCGGCGACTGACAATGACGTCAGACGCCGGCGACGTGTGCGCCTGCGGCCGACATCAGCCGCCAGCCTCCAATTGGCTGGCGGCTGTTGTTAACTATTGATGTGCGGGCGCGCGCCCGCACATCAATAGGAAACCGCCGCAGCACCGGAAGGGGCCCGGTGAGCAGATGAGAAGGGGCCTGATGCAGGCCCCCTCTCTCTGCCCACCGGGTACGGCGGGGGCACATAAATGCCGGCGGTGGCCACCAGCATTCACAGATGATTATCAGAGGGTCAATCTGTGCGGTAGCCCAGGGCCCCCCCAGACCACTGGGCCCTGGGCTACCGCCCATATTGACACTCTGATAATCCGCCCCTGACCACAGTATCCACACCAGGACAGTCCGAAGGCTCAACCTGCCCTGAAGAGAAACGAGGATGAAAACCAGAATTACAGAAAAACGGCGAAACCAAAGTAGCCGAGCTGGCCCGATTATTAAGGGCGAACTCAGCCAAAGGCAAGAAGGACACCCAATCATCCTGATCAGCAGAAACAAAGCATCTCAGATATGTTTCCAAAGTCTGATTAGTTCGTTCGGTTTGGCCATTTGTCTGAGGATGGAAAGCCGAAGAAAAAGACAAATCAATGCCCATCTTAGCACAAAAGGACCGCCAAAACCTCGAAACAAACTGGGAACCTCTGTCCGAGACGATGTTCTCCGGAATGCCATGCAAACGAACCACATGCTGGAAAAACAATGGCACCAAATCAGAGGAAGAAGGCAACTTAGACAAGGGTACCAAATGGACCATCTTAGAGAAGCGATCACAAACCACCCAAATAACAGACATCCTTTGAGAGACAGGGAGATCTGAAATAAAATCCATGGAAATATGCGTCCAGGGCCTCTTCGGGACCGGCAAGGGCAAAAGCAACGCACTGGCACGAGAACAGCAGGGCTTAGCCCGAGCACAAGTCCCACAGGACTGCACAAAAGAACGCACATCCCGTGACAAAGAAGGCCACCAAAAGGATCTAGCCACCAAATCTCTGGTACCAAAGATTCCAGGATGACCAGCCAACACCGAACAATGAACCTCAGAGATAACTCTACTAGTCCATCTATCAGGGACAAACAGTTTCTCCGCAGGACAACGGTCAGGTCTCTCAGCCTGAAACTTCTGCAGCACCCGCCGCAAATCAGGGGAGATGGCAGACAAAATTACCCCCTCTTTGAGAATACCCGCTGGCTCAGGAACACCCGGAGAGTCAGGCACAAAACTCCTTGACAGGGCATCAGCCTTCACATTCTTAGAGCCCGGAAGGTACGAAACCACAAAATTAAAACGGGAGAAAAATAGCGACCATCGAGCCTGTCTAGGATTCAACCGTTTGGCAGACTCGAGATAAGTCAAATTCTTGTGATCCGTCAAAACCACCATGCGATGCTTGGCTCCTTCAAGCCAATGTCGCCACTCCTCGAATGCCCACTTCATGGCCAACAACTCTCGATTGCCAACATCATAATTGCGCTCAGCAAGCGAGAACTTTCTAGAAAAGAAGGCACATGGTTTCATCACCGAGCCATCAAAACTTCTTTGCGACAAAACAGCCCCTGCTCCAATCTCAGAAGCATCAACCTCGACCTGAAACGGGAGCGAAACATCTGGCTGGCACAACACAGGGGCAGAAGAAAAACGACACTTCAACTTCTGAAAAGCCTCTACAGCCGCAGAGGACCAATTGACCACATCAGCACCTTTCTAGGTCAAATCAGTCAACGGTTTAGCCACACTAGAAAAATTAGCGATGAAGCGACGGTAAAAATTAGCAAAGCCCAGGAACTTCTGCAGGCTCTTCACAGATGTCGGCTGAGTCCAATCATAAATGGTCTGAACTTTAACAGGGTCCATCTCGATAGTAGAAGGAGAAAAAATGAAACCCAAAAATGAAACCTTCTGAACTCCGTAGAGACATTTAGACCCCTTCACAAACAAGGAATTTGAGCGAAGGACCTGGAACACCATTCTGACCTGTTTTACATGAGACTCCCAATCATCCGAAAAGACCAAAATATCATCCAAATATACAATCATGAATCTATCCAGGTACTCTCGGAAGATGTCATGCATAAAGGACTGAAATACAGATGGAGCATTAGAAAGCCCGAATGGCATAACGAGGTACTCAAAATGGCCCTCGGGCGTATTAAATGCTGTTTTCCATTCATCGCCCTGTTTAATACGCACAAGATACGCCCCTCGAAGATCTATCTTGGTGAACCAACTAGCCCCCTTAATCCGAGCAAACAAATCAGACAGCAGCGGCAAAGGGTACTGAAATTTGACTGTGATCTTATTAAGAAGGCGGTAATCAATACAAGGTCTCAAAGAACCATCCTTCTTGGCCACAAAAAAAGAACCCTGCTCCCAACGGTGATGACGACGGGCGAATAAGACCTTTCTCCAAGGATTCCTTTTTATAACTCCGCATAGCGGCGTGCTCTGGCACAGATAAATTGAACAGTCGGCCCTTAGGAAACTTACTACCAGGAATCAAATTAATAGCACAATCGCAATCCCTATGAGGAGGTAGGGCACTGGATTTGGGCTCATCAAATACATCCCGGTAATCCGACAAAAATTCAGGGACTTCAGAAGGAGTGGAAGGCGAAATTGACAGCAATGGAACATCACCATGTACCCCTTGACAACCCCAGCTGGACACAGACATAGATTTCCAATACTGGATTATGGACCTGTAGCCATGGCAACCCCAAAACGACCACATCATGCAGTTTATGCAACACCAAAAAGCGAATATCCTCCTGATGTGCAGGAGCCATGCACATGGTCAATTGAGTCCAGTACTGAGGCTTATTCTTGGCCAAAGGCGTAGCATCAATTCCTCTCAATGGAATAGGATACTGCAAGGGCTCCAAGAAAAAACCACAGCGCCTAGCATACTCCAAGTCCATCAAATTCAGGGCAGCGCCTGAATCCACAAATGCCATAACAGAATAGGATGACAAAGAGCAAATCAGAGTAACAGACAATAGAAATTTAGACTGTACCGTACCAATGGTGGCAGACCTAGCGAACCGCTTAGTGCGCTTAGGACAATCGGAGATAGCATGAGTGGAGTCACCACAGTAAAAACACAGCCCATTCTGACATCTGTGTTCTTGCCGCTCAGCTCTGGTCAAAGTCCTATCACATTGCATAGGCTCAGGCCTATGCTCAGAGAATACCGCCAAATGGTGCACAGCTTTGCGCTCCCGCAAGCGCCGATCGATCTGAATGGCCAAGGACATAGACTCATTCAGACCAGCAGGCGTGGGAAATCCCAACATGACATCCTTAAGGGTTTCAGAAAGACCCTTTCTGAAAATTGCCGCCAGGGCACACTCATTCCACTGAGTAAGCACAGACCACTTTCTAAACTTCTGACAATATACCTCCGCTTCATCCTGACCCTGACACAAAGCCAGCAAGATTTTCTCTGCCTGATCCACTGAATTTGGTTCATCATAAAGCAATCCAAGCACCAGAAAAAACGCATCTACATCACGCAATGCAGGATCTCCTGGCGCAAGGGAAAATGCCCAGTCTTGAGGGTCACCACGCAACAAAGAAATAATGATTTTTACTTGTTTAACGGGGTCACCAGAGGAGCGAGGTTTCAAAGCAAGAAACAGTTTACAATTATTTTTGAAATTCAGGAACTTAGATCTATCCCCAGAAAACAAATCAGGAATAGGAATCCTAGGCTCTGACATCGGATTCTGAACCACAAAATCTTGAATATTTTGTACTCTTGCAGTGAGATGATCCACACAAGAGGACAGACCTTGAATGTCCATATCTACACCTGTGTCCTGAACCACCCAGAGGTTAAGGGGAAAAGAAAGACAAAACACACTGCAGAGAAAAAAAAATGGTCTCAAAACTTCTCTTATCCCTCTATTGAGATGCATTAATACTTTGGGCCAGCTGTACTGTTATGACCTGGTGGTTAGGAGCACCCGAAAAGACCTGATGGTTAATCCAACAAGGACAAGCTCTGGGAAGTGGGAGCTCTGCTTACCGCAACCCCTAATCCTATCACACACACTAGAAATAGCCGTGGAGCGTTCCTGACATTACCTAGACGCCTCTTCACAGCCTAAGAGCTAACTAGCCCTAGAGATAGAAAATAAAGCCTACCTTGCCTCAGAGAAATTCCCCAAAGAAAAAGGCAGCCCCCCACATATATTGACTGTGAGTTAAGATGAAAGTCACAAACACAGAAATGAAACAGGTTTCAGCAAAGGGAGGCCAGACTTACTAAACAGACAGAGGATAGGAAAGGTAACTTTGCGATCAGCACAAAAAACTACAAAAAGACCACGCAGAGTGTGCAAAAAGACCTCCACACCGACTCACGGTGCGGAGGTGCCACTCTGCATCCCAGAGCTTCCAGCTAGCAAAGCAAAATCATGATAGCAAAGCTGGACAAGAAAACAAAGAACAAATAATAAACTAGCAGGGACTTAGCTTCTGCTGGAGTAGACAGGACACCCGACAGATCCAAGAGCAAACTGAACCAGTACAAGAACATTGACAGCTGGCATGGAGTAACGATCTGAGTGGAGTTAAAAAGAGCAGCCAGCCAAAGAATAAACCACGTCACCTGTGGAAGGAACCTCAGAAGCAGCAGCTCCACTCACAGCCACCAGAGGGAGTCCATGGACAGAACTCGCCGAAGTACCATTCATGACCACAGGAGGGAGCTCGATAACAGAATTCACAACATATATCTATCTGGCTACTTTTACACATCAGGTTTTTGCTGTCAGGCACAACACGGCGAGTTTTGAAAAAGAACGGATCTGTGTTTTTTTTCCGCTGGATCCGTTTTTTCTCATAGAGTTGTATTAGCGCCAGATTACGCCTGATGGCCACACATTTCATCCGTTTTTTGCTGGATCCGGCAGAAAAGCTGTTTCCAGTGGATGGAGAAAACGTACAGAAAAACGTTTTTTCTGTCCGGTGAAAAAACGCCCAGCGACAGATCCGGCGAAAAATGTATGAAAGTGAGATGTGAAATGATGAGTCTGGCCTCCGAATCCGGTTTTTCATGCATTTTTCTATTGAAATCATGCACATTTTCCGTTCTCTTTCTCTCAAAAAACGGATCAATTGCATCAGTTTTTCACTATTTGCAACGGATCCGTTTTTTCAAAAATTCGCCAGATCCTGCCTGATGGATAGATGTAGATAGATATATGGATAGTTAGGCTACTTTCACACATCAGTTTGTTTCCGTCAGGCAGGATCTGCATATTTTTGAAAAAATGGATCCGTTGCAAATAGTAAAAAAGGGATGCATGTGATCCGTTTTTTTTTTTTTTAGAGAGAGAGCAAGAGAGAGAACGGAAAATGTGCATGATTTCAATGGAAAAAATGCATGAGAAACCGGATTCGGAGGCTGGATTCATCATTTCAGATCTCAGTTTCATACGTTTTTCACCGGATCCGTCGCTGTGCGTTTTTTCACAGGACAGAAAAAACTTACCTCTGTACATTTTCTTCGTCCGCCAGAAACAGTTTTTTTTTTACAGATCCGGCAAAAAACGGATGAAACGTGTGGCCATTAGGCCCAGTCCGACGCTAATACAGTTGTGGCCAAAAGTATTGACACCCCTGCAATTCTGTCAGATAATACTCAGTTTCTTCCTGAAAATGATTGCAATCACAAATTCTTTGGTATTATTATCTTCATTTAATTTGTCTTAAATGAAAAGACACAAAAGATAATGAAGCAAAAAGCAAAACATTGATCATTTCACACAAAACTCCAAAAATGGGCCAGACAAAAGTATTGGCACCCTCAGCCTAATACTTGGTTACACAACCTTTAGCCAAAATAACTGCGACCAACCGCTTCCGGTAACCATCAATGAGTTTCTTACAATGCTCTGATGGAATTTTAGACCATTCTTCTTTGGCAAACTGCTCCAGGTCCCTGATATTTGAAGGGTGACTTCTCCAAACTGCCATTTTTAGATCTCTCCACAGGTGTTCTATGGGATTCAGGTCTGGACTCATTGCTGGCCACCTTAGAAGTCTCCAGTGCTTTCTCTCAAACCATTTTCTAGTGCTTTTTGAAGTGTGTTTTGGGTCATTGTCCTGCTGGAAGACCCATGACCTCTGAGGGAGACCCAGCTTTCTCACACTGGGCCCTACATTATGCTGCAAAATTTGTTGGTAGTCTTCAGACTTCATAATGCCATGCACACGGTCAAGCAGTCCAGTGCCAGAGGCAGCAAAGCAACCCCAAAACATCAGGGAATCTGCCATGTTTGACTGTAGGGACCGTGTTCTTTTCTTTGAATGCCTCTTTTTTCTCCTGTAAACTCTATGTTTACGTCTTTGCCCAAAAAGCTCTACTTTTGTCTCATCTGACCAGAGAACATTCTTCCAAAACGTTTTAGGCTTTTTCAGGTAAGTTTTGGCAAACTCCAGCCTTGCTTTTTTATGCCTCGGGGTAAGAAGTGGGATCTTCCTGGGTCTCCTACCATACAGTCCCTTTTCATTCAGATGCCGACTGATAGTACGGGTTGACACTGTTGTACCCTCGGACTGCAGGGCAGCTTGAACTGGTTTGAATGTTAGTCGAGGTTCTTTATCCAACATCCGCACAATCTTGCGTTGAAATCTCTTGACAATTTTTCTTTTCCGTCCACATCTAGGGAGGTTAGCCACAGTGCCATGGGCTTTACACTTCTTGATGACACTGCGCACGGTAGACACAGGAACATTCAGGTCTTTGGAGATGGACTTGTAGCCTTGAGATTGCTCATGCTTCCTCACAATTTGGTTTCTCAAGTCCTCAGACAGTTCTTTGGTCTTCTTTCTTTTCTCCATGCTCAATGTGGTACACACAAGGACACAGGACAGAGGTTGAGTCAACTTTATTCCATGTCAACCGGCTGCAAGTGTGATTTAGTTATTGCCAACACCTGTTAGGTGCCACAGGTAAGTTACAGGTGCTGTTAATTGCACTAATTAGAGAAGCATCACATGATTTTTCGAACAGTGCCAATACTTATGTCCACCCCCTTTTTTATGTTTGGTGTGGAATTATATCCAATTTGGCTTTAGGACAATTCTTTTTGTGTTTTTTTCATTTAAGAAAAATTAAATGAAGATAATAATAACAAATAATTTGTGTTTGCAATCATTTTCAGGAAGAAGCTGAGTATTATCTGACAGAATTGCAGGGGTGTCAATACTTTTGGCCACAACTGTACAACTCTATGAGAAAAAAA
Source organism: Ranitomeya imitator (assembly GCF_032444005.1). Classification (NCBI taxonomy): domain Eukaryota; kingdom Metazoa; phylum Chordata; class Amphibia; order Anura; family Dendrobatidae; genus Ranitomeya; species Ranitomeya imitator. The sequence continues at coordinate 35,087,603 of NC_091284.1, forward strand.
TGGATCCGGCGAAAAAAAAGGATCCGTTTTTTTCAAAACTCGACGGATTATGCCTGACGGCAAAAACCTGATTTGTGAAAGTAGCCTGACTATCTATATATCTATCTACATCTATCTATCTCATTCCATCTATCTATCTATCTATCTATCTATCTATCTATCTATCTATCTATCTATCTATCTATCTATCTATCTGTCTATCTATGTGTGTAATGGAGTGTGGGTTGGCAAAAAACGGATCAAAAACGCACTTGCGTTTTTTGCCAAGAGCTGCAGATTTAGTGCAGAAAAATCCGCAGGCAAGTCTGCAGCGTTTGCACATACCCTTAATGTGAGATACTGAAATATACGTAAACTCATTGTCAAATGCCCTATTTTATCGCAGAAAAAGACAGTCTGCAATATTTAGCGACAGAATCTACAGAGAGCGCCCCCTCAGTTTGGAGGACCCAGCTCGTCTGTGCATTACGCAGATAGGTAAATGGTTTCAATAAGAAATGTGTAATGCTTCTTTTCTCCAGAGGTGGCACTGTAGGAAAAATTCACACTTTGTAATGGTTCCTTCACAAGATTACCACTGATTGCCGAGGATCAATCTAACAAAACGTGGCTGACTAGAAGCCCTTGAAATGGTTCATATGCTGTTATAAGGGGAACATTAAAGAATAATACTGCTCACAGACAGATAGTGACAGCATTATGAGAATTTCTCAGCGTCCCAGCTGACTGGAATAAGTAAACCAGTGCTGTCGGTGACATTGTTAGTGGAGGAAAACAACAAAATAATGCCAAAATCTGTGTTTATCTGGTAACCAAATGCCGGGCAGTGTTGATGTAATGGTGGCCTGATACTGTCTGCGATAAGGCTGTTTGTGTAACCTTGTAATACATACCTTGCGCTGCCATGTCTGCTGGTTCCCATACTGAAACATGATTATCCACCACAAGTAGCCCAGACAGCTAGAGCAACAAAGGAGAAAGGACAAAACCAAGTCAATAGTGAGGACAAGTGGGTGTATTAGAGGAGCGCAGCTCTGCAGAACATGCGTCCGGTATCCCAATGTGTACAT